>NW_023339751.1:22439078-22442031 GCF_004916995.1 Morone saxatilis | reverse complement strand
GTCTTACTGTTCTTATACTGTTTTTTCTCTTTTTTTCTCTATCCACTTTGCTGCTGTAACATTGGAATTTCCCCATTGTGGGACTATTAAAGGAATATCTTATCTTATCTTAATAAAATCAAGAAGAGAATAATAAAATGGGAACAGATTCCAGCCAGTCACTCACAAGTTGTGACTACAGGCACCCTTACTTCTTACCCCCAGGGGTGGCCAGATGGGGCCGCTGGAAATCCTGGGGTGGCACAACAAAAGCCGTAACGGAATTTCAGGAATTCTATTATGCCAAAGTTGTAGACAGTTTCAGCCCTGGAGAAGTATAACATTCAGTCTCCCCTGTGTTTCTGAATGCGGTCAAAACAGAACAGGAAAGGTTAACACAGGGGAGGGGGTCGGAGTGTAACAGTGAAGGCGGCTGGCTGGCCGCGTTTGTTATTTGTGACTCTCCAGGTTAGGTCTCGGGCTGACTACTTTCGTAATCGGACTGGGCTAGCCCGGCTGTCTGCCAGCTGAGAGCCAGAGACTGACCACACTGGTTCCACTGCACTGGCTGATGTGCTCAGCATGATTTTATCTACAAGGAGCCTGGATCTACTGATTGGTGAGTCTTTGTAGCCTACATTGTGTTTAGCTTCATATTGAACTGATATGTGTGTTTAATTGAATTTAAGACAGAAACATAATTGGTGGCTGTGTCATAAGGATTAAGGATAAAGGTGGTTGCATTCGGATGCTGGACATTGTGTGTAATTCCTGTGTCATCACTGATGACAAACAGTATGTGAATGCTCTTTCTTGTTTTTTATGAAGTATTTATGAATACAGCAGGCAATGCAGTACTACCTAGATCAACCTTTTTACTGAAGGGCTGACGGATGTATTTGGAGCAGATTATTTTCTGTTTAAGGAAAATTAATCATACATCTTTAATAGGCTTCTTTTTTGACAAATTCAGTGTTTTCTTCTCCCTGATGCTTGACCATTGTTATATTAGACAATTTGCTTTACATTATATTTACATTTCTTCACAGAAGTAAAACCAGATGCTGAGATATAGGCCAACAGTGTATATGTTTTAAGTTTTTGTACACCCCTTAAACTCAAGAAGGCTTTGTGACCCCCCATGAAGCTTTGGTGACCCCTAGTGGCGGTGCAGACCCCCAGGTTGGGAACCACTGACCCCAGGTCATCAAATACAGATTCAACAGAATCAACTATCTTCAATCTCCAACCCAAAGCGTCTTTATATCTTTCTTGGCTCTGATTGGTTGTTTTTGTTCAGGCCCAATGGATTCTTACAATGCCATTAGGAGCACTAGGAGGAGCCAGAGGAACCTGGTTTTTCACACATCATCTGTCTCATGTCCTACTGTCAGGATATAGTGAACGTTTCAACAAATATAACAAAACGTTATTTTTATAAAAGCTTTAATGGACTCTTTTCTGTAGAGTAAAGTGTTATTTTTTATGAATATTTCATATTATATTCTATAAGAACAATAACAGTAGAGGACAACTGATAAACTGTAAAATGAACCCAAATATAAAATAATTTATTTTATTTTTATTATTTTTTATCAACCATACATACTTAATAGGCTTCTTTTTCACAAATGCCGTGTTTTCTTCTTCATGGTTTTATCAGCTCTTTGGTTGTTTTAACTTTTCTAATGCAGGACATGGCTGTTTTAGCAGTGAGTGAAGGCTCTGTGAATGTATCTTGTGTTCAGTTTTCAGGTTTCTTATACCCCTTAAAATCAGGCCTTGTGACCCCCCATGAAGCTTTGGCAACCCCGAACCACTGAGCTAAGAGGTCCTTGGCTTGAAGAACATTGAAGACCCCAGTGTTATAGTCACTTCACTGTTGCTGTATTTCATTTCCTCCAGTAGAGGTCAGTACAGGACTGATCGAATGCCTCTGCTGACTAGTGGACAACAGCTGGTACTGTATGTCTTTAACTGAGTTCAGTCTGCTGTGGACCAGAGGAAACAATGATTTAATATTAATACAAGGAGGGGTTGTCTAGAGGACTGCCAACAGGATCCAGGACCAGCCTCAATTCATTTCATCCAAACAGGATCAATTTAGGTGGGCTGGATTAGTGTAAATCATGTGCTTTAAGAACATGCTGAAAACTTCATCCCACCAATCAATTTTTTCAGTTCTTTCTGTTTTTGGTCTGTTTTTGGACGCACTACTGTCTTAAGCATTGGAAGAAGCACAGTACAGTGTCAGAAATTACCCCGGCAACATTGACTTTTAAACAGAGGGAGTATCTCAGTGTTCATTGGCAAATGGTGCCTGTTTGGAAACTGGGCAGAATAATTACTGACGGTGTGAGAGCATCCAAAGCTCCACCAGTGAAAATAATAAAGCACAGGATGAACTGAGGCAGTGTGTTCCAGGAGAGCTAACACAGCCAAACAGTGACTGTGCTTTCAGAGTGAATTAACTGCTGTCTATGGACCTAAAGTTAAGAAGCTAAATACCACCTGTGTTTCTGATTGTAGGATGTTTTTCTTCCAATAAATGTAGACGTAATTTAGCTCCATTGATGAATTGGATCTGGATGAGTAAGAGAGGAAGATGACTTATTTCATGCATTTGAAGATACTGAATCTTTCTTTTTAAGTGACAGAAGCAAACTGCATCTGGCTAATTACAAGGAATACGTTGTAATTGGAGAACTAGCAGTGAGTGAGGGCTCTGTGAATGTAGCTTGTGTTCAATTTTCAAGTTTCTTACACTCCTTAAAATATGGCCTCAGGTTTTTTTTAAAAAGTTTTTCTTATCTTTTAACTTAAAATCTTCAAAATCAGATGAGTGTTTCTCAAATGGAGAACAACTATATATATATCTATTTATAAAGCAAGAAATCTCTGTCTGTCTGTCTGTGTGTGTGTGTGTGTGTGTGTGTGTGTGTGTGTGTGTGGCTCAAATATCTCTGCAGATCAG
>NW_023339751.1:22433131-22438978 GCF_004916995.1 Morone saxatilis | reverse complement strand
TAGTGTCAAACTCTGCACATACAACATTCAAACTGAATGGAGGAGGACATTAAATAAGCTACTACTAATCTTTATTTCTGACTTTTTGGGAACAGCTCAGTCAGCACAGCTTTCCCTTTTGATTTAGACGTTAAAATATCATCCATATTGTACTCAAGTAGCTCACCGCAGACTGCCACGCTCATACTGCAGTGGAGTGGACTCTTACAGAACACAGAGCTGTAAATATAGAGGATTATTCTTGTACCTTCTTGTGATGGCAGTCATCAGAATAACCGGCTAAAAAGTTCCAGGTCTGTGGAATCTCTGTCTCCAGATGTCTGGTGTATCATGATGAGCAGGCACTTGTGCACTTGTGAGTATTAACATGCAGGTTCAGTCACTGAGGGGGGTTCTGCAGGATGCTGGATCCACTTTAATGACCTGAACCTACAGGATGTGCTGAGTGTGGTCAGTGCGACTGCTGGACTTAATGCTGTAGCAGATGCTGTCGGCTGCAGCATTCTCCTTCAGAGGGGCCCGGCAGATGGCTTCCCCAGCCTCACTGCTGCTTCAGGGAGGGAGGAGGCCCCAGAGCCCCTCAGCGAAAGGGGCATGGACACTCTTAGTCAGCATCCACAGTGGATGGAGAAAACACCTGGAGAACACCAAAGGCAGTCTAAACAAACCCTGTGCCTAGTGCTGAAAAGACTGGATGAGGTCCTCTTGGCCCTGTTGCGGGAGGAAGACAAGTGTGTGTGTGTGTGTGTGTGTGTGTGTGTGTGCGTGTGTGTCAGCGGATCCAGAGACAACAAAACTTGAAGACCTACTTTGACCTACCTGCTAGAATTGCCAGTTGAAGGTAGTATATTTTCATGACTTGCAGTTTTAACAAGAAATCAAGAAAATATCTAATTCCCATTCCTCTCAAACACAGAAACAGGAGGGGTCAAGCACAATACAAAATGGTTCATGTAGAAATAAAGTAAATAATATAATATAAATAGAATAATAATAATATATTATTTCCTCCATTTTACAACAGCACTTCACTGCCGTCACCAAAAATCTCAAGTCTTATATGCAACTACTCTTGTGTATGCATACATACTAGGGATGGTACGATTCACTGGTTTATCGGTGCACCGGTATAAGAGTTTTAGGTGCGAATAGTTTTCCAGTTTGGAAGAACTGCACTGGCCTGACCTCAACCATCCAACACCTTTGGAATGAACTGAAGCGCTGACCTGATCACCCAAAATCAGTACTGGACCTCTCTAATGCTCTTGTGTCTGAATGGACAGAGCAAACCTGAACCTGATTGCACCATATGGTTTGTTACAAATAACTATCTGGGAAGTCGTTGTTGGAAAGTGTTAGGAAGCACTTATATACGTATAAATACTCTGCAGGTGGATGTCTATCAGACAATGAACCGTATAACAAAGTCAAACTATTACTGAAGCCAGCCAGGAGAAGAGAGAAAACATATTTTCCATAGAGAAAAGCCTTCAGTGCCGTTCTTTGCTCTTCTTTCAATGAAGAAATATGCTCCAGTTTTGATAGATCAAGTTTTTAGAACTGATACTAGCAGCATCTATGCTAGATTTACTTAAACCACGCTGCAACTCATGCCGTACCTGCCAGTAGTTCCTCATAGGACTTTGAATTGTCCGGCCCACTGTGGTTGGACATAAGCACATAGCTTGATGCCTGGCAAGATGAATTCTCTTGTGAATTTGTGATGTTGTGAGTCCAGCTGTGTGGCAAGGTTAGTAAATCCCTCCAGCAGGTTTAACATCTGGTAAAAAAGCTGAAACCAGAGTGGAGGCTGTTGTAGCAGCACACTAATGACCATGAAGTCAGAATGATGTGTTCAACAATCATATATTGTATAACTGTAATGCTCAGGTGTACACGTACTTTGTTAGGGTGTCCAAATACTTTTGTTCTTTTTTGTAGGAAATGCAGTGACTAAATTGAATGATTGATTAGAATGGTCCTTTTCAGAAGGGGATCACAACATGATTAGGATAGAATAACAGAAAATGTGCACTTTTCATACAGGAAACATTTTTATGTCAGCTGAATTATTTTTCTCTGCAGGTCCAATACTTCACAAATAATGATATCCCATCTCCCCTGATTGTATCCATTTATAATGCTGCCAAAAATGCTTCTGCTCATCATGATGAAGCAGCCTCATGAGCCCTGAGCTTTTTAAACACTGATCATGAAGGCACCATGACAAATGAGCAATCCACTGAGGAGAACAAGAAAGCCACAGAATGTCTTTACAGGTTTATCTACTGGCAGGCTCGGGGGGGGGACTCTATGTTATCTTATGGCCCACTTGGGTATCTGGCTAATCATTTAGCATGAAGATAAACCCTTCCCTTATGTTAGTTTTAGCTTGTATCCAAGCAACAGACACATGTCATACATAAGGATTATTTATCAGTGCAACATCCAGGTTGTCTTGTTCTGGTGACATAATAATATGTTAAACATATTCTAATGATATGTGATATTTACTGATATTTACTCCAAGTGGTGTTTATGGGGTGGCTGTGGTCCAGGTGTTAGAGATGGTCGTCCACTGATCACAGGGTTGGCGGTTCGATCTCCACCTCCTCGTGTCCGCATATGTCCCGGAAGTGTCCGTTTATCTATCTTTTCAATTCATTTTAAATTGACGCATGAAGTATGTGTCTCAGCTTTCCACTCCTTCCCAATTTATGCAGTTCCAACACTCTTTATGGACCCCAGTATGCAGAAATATTGAAATACCCTTTGCAAAAATAACACATTTATACCACATGCAAAAAACAGTATGTTTTTTGCCCAACTTGCATGGGATTGACATGAAGTGGGCATGTCTGCAAAGGGGAGACTTGTGGGTACCCATAGAACACATTTCCATTCAGATATCCTGAGGTCAGAGGTCAGGGGATTCCTTTGAAAATATTTAGCCCTACAGCCAGTGGATAAGGGAAGAATAATGGGGTGGCACGTGGGGTGGCCATTCAGATTTTAGATTCCCCTCCTTTGCCCCTGGACTTTAACAGTGGACGTGCAACACGCTACCATTCATTGTCAGTGGAATGTAGCAGCCGGCCTGCCTACTCGTTCAGCGCTTCATTTAAAAGTCTCCCGAGGGTGCGTCCTTGAGAAGTTGAGAAAAGTACATCTTCATACAAATTTAATTTAATACTTAAAAACAAATGTGGGAAGAGCTGATTGTTGCAGAAATTACTTCACTTGGAGGATTAAATCACATAGAAAAGAGTTTTCATTTTCCTTTTACACTCATATTATGATGTTGTTCTTTAAGGCTGAATCTAGTATTTAGACCAAATCATTTGACTACATGAAATTAATTTTACTACTGTATTATTTCAAATAAAAGCAGAGCAGTATTCTGTACCAGAATTGCACACCTGGCAGTGTTGACGAGGCTTAGGGGGTGTGTGTCCGCCAGCTGGTACTTCTACAGATGCCATGGGGGTACATGAAAATATTGTGGAGTAACTCAACTAATTTAAAAAAATAGAAATAACATTTCAATTAAAAATGTATATATCAACATACTGAGTCAGTAAGGTAATTTACCTTAGTAAGTGAGCACAGACGTCTAAATAGTTAGCTAAATGTCATGGATAAATGGTCAGATAGTGAAAAGTAACAGATAAATTGTCAAAAAAGTTATCTAAACGTATAAATGATTAAAAGAAATAATTTTAAAACTGATTGATGGTAGCTAAAATAACCAAGAGTATTGGATAGATAGTTGACAAACTTAGTTGAAAATGGATAAATGGTTACTGTTAAAGTGTCAATGTGAAACATCTGGCTTGTGCAACAAGTGGTATGAATGCAAAGTTAAACCAATAAAACACTCACAGTTCAACTGTATGAAAAATGCTTTTATATAGTCAATAGTGTTAAAGAACAGTTTAAAGTCAATGAACACATTTGGGACATTATTGGTGGTGTTGATGCAGGGGTTCATCTGACAGGACTGTGGGGTTTGGGACCACTAAACTAATCAGTACATTGTTGTGAATTTGTGGAGCACAGTCATGCTACCAAGGATGATGAAGGTTTTATTAGATTTGTTATTAACCTTTCCTGTAAGGCCACCCTCAGGACAAACAACCAAACCTCAAAGGATATCCACACCAAGAATGATAACTACAACAGTAGTGGGATCACTTTCAGAGCGATTAGATGAGCGATATTGTGGTATACAATGTATTAATGGCTTATGTAATGTAATATAAGGCTGCAAATCAGACATAAAAATCTTCTTTTACCTAAGACATACTGCCAACGGTCTTTAGTGCTGACAGGGTCTCTGTAGTTCTTAATGATGTCCTGTTTTTTATTTTTTAATCAAACTGTCTATACAATTCATCTTGTCTTCTTGTGTTGGATTCTCCTAAATGTCTTTGTGAACCCATGACCTAATTTTGTGTGTGTGTCTCTGCGGTATATACGGCAGTAACTTTATCCATTTTGCCATTAGGCTGCCGACACAGTTGGGGGACGCGGGCCGGGGATCGTTGATCAGTGTGGATGCTCACATGGTTATAGTTTTTGTTATAGTTATAGTTATTGTTGTTGGTGTGGCAAGGTCCATAAGAGTAGTATAATCATCAGTGTGTTGTTGGTACAATCCAACAAATTAGTATTGTTGGGTGCAATAAACATCAGTGCAGTGTCGGCGCTGTGGTGGGGCATTCGAGGGCCGTGCCCCCCCTAGCGGTCATTGATGCCCCTCCTACGACAGGCCATGGCGTGGCCAAAAAAAGTGTCCCTTTAAGTGTCCCTTTTTAGTTATTTTTTAATATTAAAATGTGCAAACTGTAACTTAAATGGAAAAAATATGAAAATGAACGGGGAAAACACATCATTTTGGTTGTGCATGCATAGCAGTTACTAGGGCTTAGTCAATGCTCATTGGGTCACTGAGTAAACTTGTTACATTTGATATCGCTTTCTAAACGGTAACTTTGAGCTGCAGCGCGCAGAATCCATTTCAAGTTGTTGGTTGGAATCGAAAAGAATACGGTAGACAGTTTGTCCGTCTAATATCATAGACAGTTAATTATTTTTATTATTATATAAGCTAATTATTGACAAAAATAATGTATTACGAAAATGCTAGACCCTCCTCCTCCTCCTCACCTTCTTCCAGAGCCAAGACTCTGAACACTTCAAGTACAGAAACTGGACTTGCTTATGTCAGCTTGTCCTTGTTCCGGTTACTGTATATGTTGTCCAGGGTGTTTGATGATGTTGGAGGCTGTTGCCTAATGTTTATAAACCCAGTGGTAAGCCTACTTAATGGGGTTTCTGGGAGGTGCATTAAAACTGTTAAAGAGGGTTGGATAAACTATTTCTGACATGGTCAGAGTGGGCAAACTGCAATTTTTTTTGTTCTGTTAGCCTCCACGACAGGCAGCCCTCCGCTGTGTGTCATCTGAGGTGATCCTCCGTCCTCGTTTGGAGTAGGAAAGACATTAACTACCCCATCCTTCTCCTTTTATTCAGACGGTCTTGTCTTCAATGTGTGTGACTGTAAAACTTGTGCATAGGGCTACCACATAGCCTCGACTAAGTGAATATATATGGAAAATTAACCAACAACAACAGCAACAAAAACATAAAAAAAATGAAATTCGGCTAAAATAATTAAATAGAAAAGAAAAACGTGTTTCGTTTTTGATAGCATTTCTGCTGTGTTGGACTATGATGTCGCCAACTGCATTAATAAAATAATTTCTCAAAACGGCCAGTGCCCCACCGGCCGATGACCCAATGCCCCTCCAGTAGATCTGCTCTGGCGGCGGACTCTGCATCCAT
>NW_023339751.1:22430208-22433106 GCF_004916995.1 Morone saxatilis | reverse complement strand
GGAGTGATGGCAGGTTTCGGAAGATAGTGTAGTGCAGACCCAATTCCCAGTGGAGAGATCGATAGGGTAGAATAATCGGACTTGACGGCTAGAGCAAGCGATGAGGGAGAGAGAAGGAAGGGGACTTAGGTAATGCATCAACCCACGCCACTGAGAGGAACGCAGTAACTGAAGGTGGGAGGGGCATTGGATTTTAGGATGAGGTCTGAGATATCTGAGGCACAGTCTGTGTAATTCCATAGACTCCATAGAGAGATTTCAAATTAGTTGGGCCCATCAGCACCACAGTGTTGTTTTGAATGGGAAATGTTATATTTCATCACATGACATAATTATCCAATACATTTTTAGATTTCAATTTTTTGCTTTGACACAGGCTGTGGTCATCGATCATTCTGGGCACCCTGGTGGTCATAATNNTGTGTTCTGAGCCCTTTCTATCAGAACCAGCATTAACTGTTTCAGCAGTTTGAGCTACAGTAGCTCGTCTGTTTGATCGGACCACACGGGCCAACCTTCACTCCCCACATGCATCATTGAGCCTTGGCCCCCCATGACCCTGTGTCTAATCCTTTTCCTTCCTTGGACCATTTTTGGTAGGTACTGAACATTGCAGACCGGGAACATCCCACAAGAGCTGCAGGTTTGGAGATGCTCTGACCCAGTCGTCTAGCCATCTACGCTAACCTCTTTAGCAGCCACCATTGTTGTTAACAAGCAAACAGTCCCTTCTCACACCTTCTCATCATACACACCTAGCATTAAACCATGCCTGTAGGTCATGCTGTAGCTGCCAATAGTTCCTCATAAGATGCTGGTTGGTCCGGACCACTGTGGCTGGACACAAACGCATAGCCTGAAGCCTGGTAAGATGGATACTCACATGATCTTGTGAGTTGAGTTTCCTCACAAGGTTAGGAATGTTGGAGAGTCTGATATCAAAGGGTATAAAGATTTGTTGATGAACATAACACACTTGACATAACACATGCCACACTACTGTCTCAGTCAATCACAGTCGTAACTACTGTATGTGGTGCAGTTTGACAGAGCTTGTCCTTGTCGAAGACATTTTTGCTCATCTCTACAGACTGGGCTTTAGGAGCAAAACTACAATGAAATGATACCTTTGGAGGGAAGAATTCAGCACCCGTGATCAGCTTGTGCTCTGGAGTGATGGTTTCAGGGTATCTTCTAGTTTTTTCTGTGAGTATCCTGGCAAGAATGCACACTGATAATCTATATATAAGATAAGATAAACCTTTATTAATGCCTGGAGGGAAATTTAGGTGTCATAGCAGCAACAGCAAAAGAAGAATGAAACGCAGGAGGGGTACAGGTAAGAGTACAGAACCAAACCAGGATCATAAGAATAAATACAAATTTAATACAAAAAATAATAAATTATGATAAGCAAAAACCCTGAACAGCAGGCCCAAGATATCTGTACTGGATATCTGAGTGAGTGAGAACTGAAAATGAATAATAGTCTATCAATAAATAATATATCAATCAATCCTGGCCTATTGATATATATAAATGTACAATACATCTATGGACATACACATTATACCTACGTACACATATACAAGTTAAGAATTCAGTGGTTAAAGTGTCCAAAGAATGTTAACAGACAGTGCTGGTCTTACAGTTTCTATGGTGGTGTGCTGTGGAGGGACATGTCTGTGGCTGAACGTGCTCCTCATCTTCCTTAGTTCCTTAGGGATGGGAGGGGTTCTCCAGGATAGTGTCCAGCTTCCTACTCATCCTCCTCTTCACAACCACTTCTATACTGAAAGAAATGATTTAATAAATGTTCTCATTCAGATAAATAATTACATGCAAAGCCAGTTTAGTTCAGTTTATAGTACTAGAACTGTACTATAACTCTCATGCATCCTGCTGTAAACTAGGGCTGCATAACATAGTAAAAACATCATATTGCATCATATATTGATTGCAATAGACACAAAATTATGTGGGAATGATCATTTTTGCATTACAAATTTAATTTTCACAAAAAGAAATTGTATCATGATGATTTTATTTTTGTGGCTCTGCGGCATATTGCACTTAGCCATATTGTGATTTGGATAATCTTTTGATTAATTGTGCAGCCCTACTGTAAACTTCTGCCTGAACCTGAGTTTCCTATAGAAGAGAATATAATTAAACATTATTTGTTTTGATATTGGAATTATATATCGGCCATAGGCAGTTCAGCTTGCAAATGGACCTAATGTGGTGCCTTGTGGTGCATCCTGTGTGTCCCCCAGTGTGATAGGAACTCAAAATAAGCTTGAGAGAAAGCCTAAAGCATAGCGAGAAGCAGCAGGGGGCGCTCTGCCAACTGGAGACCCCTGCGATCTCTTTATTTGAGTTGAATTCAGTTAGGGGTTTTGCTGTTTGTAAATCACTGTCCTAACAGTTCCATCAAGCTGCTCTGTGATGCTGGAAGGAACAACGTTCCATCCCATATGGCAGTGTTGGGAAAACCTGAGGCCACCTGACATTTGTAGAAACATTCTGATCAGCATTGAGGTTTTGTGATTGATGGTGAAGAACTGTCACTGAAATGAAATGTGGACCTTATTAAGAATGGGCGACAAATACTCATAACTTCACTGTAAATGAGAAATGGCCAGGAAATGAAACACAGGCCACGAGACAGCATTCATTACACTGCAAGCAACACAATCAATAAGTAAATTTGTTACCTATAGAGTGAAGTCACAACTTGGCATTTGTGTGTACTCAGCAAGCAGTTTGTCATCAATCAGTTTTCCGTATGTCCACTGTTTTCCTACCGCTCTGCTTAATCAATAACAGTCCTGTCTGGGAAAGCACAATAAGCCAATCACAGCAGTTTCTAATGTTTATTTGACAGGTCAGAGAAGA
>NW_023339751.1:22424767-22430196 GCF_004916995.1 Morone saxatilis | reverse complement strand
GCTGCATCAATGTTTGTGGTTAATACTGCACATACTATAGATGGAGCTCATACCACCACTCACAGTCAGTCAGAAAAATAGTAGTAAGAAGACAATATGAAACATAAAAAACATGTTAAATGGGATCTGTAAAATAAAAGAAAAAACTGCAGTGTTATTGTCTAGTGGTCAGACGAGAACAACATAAAAACCTAAAAATGTTGAGTGTGAAGTTCATTCTTGACCTTGGAAAAAAATCGTTTAACAAAATATAATCTTAATGCCGCTTACAAGCTTTATTTGGAGCTTTCTCACTCTCACTCACTGGTGGTTGTTGGTGAAAGTGAATGATGGGAGCTGGCTTATTTCTTTTTTTGATATAATTAATACAAGACAGAATAATTGGATGATCCTATAACATATTTTTTAAATACAATTAGAAACCTCACACTTTGGTAATAACATTAAGAACCAAGCATGGTGAGATTTTTGTATTTTGTGCTGCTTGCCAACATACAAACCATAGATCAATTAAAATCAATTCTTCAATACACAGTGTGTAATAGTGTTTGATGTTTTTAGATTATTTAAGGTTTTTCTACCAAAAAGAATGTAAAATGATGGCATCCTTCGCTCCTGTCAGAATTCCCACGGCCACTCTAGGGCTTTGTCAACTTGTAAACTAATGTCCTTTTGGGGCACTTGTCATCTGCCTTTAATGACAGGAGTCATCACAGAGTGCAGGAGGTGGAGCAGGAAGTGAAGTCCGAAGCTAGAACAAGCTGATCTTCAGTGCGGTCCAGGCCTGGATACCTATGTCAGGTATTTATAGCTGCCAGACGGCTGAGCAATGCTGCCTGGTAGACAAAAAAAAAAAGCCTTTCAGAAGACTCTCCCCAAGGACCCCAGGAATAGTGCCCCCAAATCCCCCTCTCATCTGCTCTTGGAGCCTCTGCAAGTATCCCCTGAAAACTCTCCTAGAACAAAATAGAAGATTAAAGCAGAGCTAAACCAAGGAGCCGGCTTCAGGTTTCGGTCTGACAGCCCTCTTGTGTCAAAATAGGGCCTGAGTGTGGCGACAAAGCCCGGGCCACCAACCTGGCCCTGCTGCCAAGTCTTGCATTCCAGCTGGGTATTTTTAGTGCTGGCATTTAAACCTGGCAACACATTACATACCCATACCATCTGCACTATTTCCTGTTCCTGTGAAAGATAGGCTGTTGGGAAGCACACTTCACCACCCATTATAAAATACACAGCTAAAAATTTAGTACCCAGTGAAAGTTATTGAACTTTAAAAATATAAAAGAAAGTAGTGAATTCCTGTGTGGGACACTGTCCGTTACGCTGTCAAAAGTGAGCTTTATTGAAAATGTCAAAAACCTTCATCAGGCATCAAACTCACAGTATGAAACATCTTTATATAACAGCCACAGGCTGCAACAACCAGTTAGAGTGAGTCAGATTGCACACACCTAATGCAATTATACCATCGGCAATTTGAAAAACGTCATCCTTCAAATGAGAAATACACAACATACACATGCAAAATCAGTTCAAAATAGTTCAAATAGAGAAGTAGGGGATCCAAAACAACCAATTCAAGATGCAGATACAAATATAATAATATGTTAATATTTAAATTAAAGATCCCTTCCTGCAAAAATAGTCTAATTTCCACATTAAAATATTTAAAAAGTAATCTACTCCTTCTACCTCATTATAACTGCAAGAATCTCTGATTATACAAATGTTAAACTAAACTAAACTAAAGTTTTCCTGCTGGACACAAGATGTCTCCTACTTTACTACTCCTACCACTGTAAAGTCCATTCTCAGTGATGACTGGGTGGCTCAAAGATTTCTGACATCACCAGCCTGTACAGAGGTTGATACTGACAGGATACTTCCTGACTATTTGAAGTAGAAGCTAGCTAGTTAAGAAAAACTGTGCTAACATGAACAACCAATTTAAGATGTGAGTATATATAGGCCGATTTCACGCTTTTAACCATCTTCAAAGTGGGGTTGTCTTTTCAACATAGATTAGCCTAGCACACAGCATATCTCAGTACAGGAAAGGAGAAAGTTGACTGAGGTTTTGACTGAGAATTGCTTAACTGTTATTGGAGCACAGAGCAAAAAGGGGCGGGACTTTGGAAGGGTCAATTCCATCAGGAAGGCCAAGTAGTTTGGGAAGGATCTAAAAGGGTCTTAAATTTACAAATCTTCCACTTCATGAGGAAAGCATGGGACAAAAGTAAGAAAACAAAATAACTTCTCAATGTAAATTTCACCTCTGAATGTTGTGTGTGATCCTTACTGCTACACTGGCCGGTGGTTTAACGGTAGCTGTTATTTATGCCCCTGCAACATGAAAGTGGAATGCAGTGACAACCAAACGAATGGGCATCATGATATGTCAGCGATCTTACCAATGTAACCTGAGGAGACCAGACTGTCCTGCTCTGCCTCTGGGAAGACGACCACTAATGTCCCTGCACTCAGACCTCAGGAAACTGGTCTGACCAACTCCCATCCCTCAGCCCAGCTACAGCACTTCAGCAGAGAAGAAAGTCTTTGTTTATATCATGCACCGCAAGTTTAATGTGCAAAATAGCAAAGGAGATGGGTGAAGGGAAAGCTGGGGTTGAAAGTGAGGAAAAGTTTCTGAATAAGAAGCCTGTGATGGGTAAAATACATGCATGTTAACATCTCTTTCTAAACAGTTTATGATGTAAACCACTAAAGGGTTTAGCCTTTTTCCTTTCTTTACATTTCAAACCACAAATTATATAGTTTGAAAAAAACCTTTTCTACAGTCCTTTATCCTCTGTGTGATCCTTTCCTCATTTGGCTCAAAGCTAGCAATGCAAATGGAAAATACAGTCTTTGTTACACTAGGAGTTACACTAGAACAGCTTCTAGTACAGAGCCCAGTTTGTAGTAGACGATATTCTCATGTATAATCAGCAGCAAAGCTGCTTTGAATAGTCCTTCTGACACATAGACACATTTAAAGTTTTTTTTTTTGGGCCTTTTCATGCCTTTATTTGATAGAGACAGTTGAAGATTGACAGGAAAGGGGGGTACAGAGAGAGAGGATGACACGCAGCTAAAGGCTGCAGGTCAGATTCGAACCCAGGCCACTGCAGCAACTCCATATATGGGTTGTCAGCTCTACCGACTGAGCTAACCAGGCACTTACATGGACGCATTTCTGATTTGAGCTTTTTCTCAAAACAGCCATCAAACATAGATGTAACCAATTAATAATAACTCCATTCCATTTTCAGTATTGTGCATGCTGGCTCACTGGCACAGCTAAAAGCTGGCTACGTTCACAAGCCTTAAGCTTGATCAGATTTCTTTGTTTTTCGGTTCACATTATTTTTACAATGTGCCCCAGATCAGATTCTACTGTGAATGGGTCACAGTCCTGAAGTGATCTGCATGACGATTGTAGATCTAGAGTGACAGAAAAGTCAAATGATTACTGATGTGACTGTTCAGACTGAAGTCACATTGCAAAAGAATCTGACCTAAAACTGATTTGGGCTGCATATCAAAGTGGCAGAACTGAAAAGATCCAATTCGTGTGATTTGTGCTCTTAATACTATCAGGAAGAAAATACGTTCTGAGTCTCATCAGGTTTGGGCCACTCATGCCTGCAGTATAAACATAGTCTAAATGAAGCAGGGCCATCGTTAATGGAGTGAACCATGTGAGCTAGTTCAGGCAGTCAACTCGAGCTGCAATGTATATATCAATACACATGACATGCCTTATTTCATAATCACTAACGAAGCGCACCCTTTCAATCTGGCGGCCTATTTAAACTGCAAACTTCCCAGCTCTCCCTCTGCTCCGTCAATGTCGCTGTTGCCCTGTATCCGTATTGCTGCCTGCTGTGCTGTGAGCCCCACCACCATCCCAGCATCCATCTGTAGGCTCCGGCTAGGGGTTTAAGGTATTTAGGAAGAAGATATACTTTATTTTAAAAAAAAGACACTGGTCCTGATGCTGATCAGCTCCTCACTGGTCTGTCTTGTGGTCCTTGTCATCTGCCTGTTGTCTTGCACCAGTTACTGAGTGTCTTTGGAGTATATAGCGCGGGCGGGCGCCCGGACCGTGCGGCCCGGCCCCCCGGGCCTCGCGCAACCGCCACGGCCCGCCCGGCCACCCGCCGCGGGCCGCGAAAGGCGCGGTCTTCGCGGACGGTCCTAAGTACATTCAATACACCCTTCCTCCCTTTCCATCTGTGTTGGCAACCACTGTGCTGAATAATGAATAACATTAAAATAATAAATAAAATAAACATCATGACTTCTTTGTCCCGTAATCATTATTGAGTCATGTACTATTAAGTACGAAATCATATAGACAATGAACTTAATTATGTTATTATTAGTCATAGATGTTGTAGTGAGTAGTAACCATCGAACGTTACATCACGGTTCGTGCTCTTCTGATAGTTTGAAACTTTACCCAAAGTGCAGGCATTTAAAAAAGCTTGTCACAGTTGACCCTTTGGTATCCAAACTGATCTAGAAACTATGTCAAAATAATATGTCATGAGGAAAAATTAGGAGTTGAGCGACAAAGCAAACATCAACATGGAAATACAAAAAACGGGGGAGTGTAAAAGTTAATATAAATTTAACTTAAGTGCCTAAATACAGTACAAAATGCAACAAGTGACATCTTCCTTGGTTCGATTCAGCCACCGCTGAGTCAACTTGATGATCCGTTCAAGGATTTTCTCGCACTGAATCTGGAAAAACCCTCAAAACTCTTCATCGGATGTCAAAACTTGTGGACTTTCTTTGTACGCACGGATTGGCAACAGTGGCCAATGGCTCCTTTGTGCCAGCTTGTCCCTCACAGTGACCAGGGTATACTAAAGTGATCGAGTGGACAAGGTGAAAACAATGTGCAAAATGAACAACATTAGCCAAGCAACACATATTGATATGACACCTGGAGATTTGGTAAACAATCCTTACCAAAATGTCCCGAATAGCCATGGTAGACTTATTCTTCGCTTAACCAAAACTGCATTGTCCACCTGAAGCACCACTGCACTATTTTTAAATAAACTTATTCAGTGACGCCTCTGGGTTATGCCACTTTGGCAACATTTGCAGGTAAGGCATTAAGCTCAGTCAAGCCAAAACCACGTTTGCAACTTTTTAAAATTATAGCATATTGTAGACTTTGTGGTTCTAGGCCGACCCTCATCGGCCTGGCCCGCACGATATGTCTTTACCATAGAGAATTGCGGATCATGTGCAAAAACCGTTAACCCCCCCCAGTCGAGCCTACTGGTGGCATGCTGGGGGTGTGTGGGCCCTTACAGGCGCAGCAGGCCCACGCATAGCTTTACAGAGCAGCAGCAACGCGCACATACAGCTGCAGGGCAATCGAGCAGCGGCATCTGACAGACGCA
>NW_023339751.1:22411455-22424667 GCF_004916995.1 Morone saxatilis | reverse complement strand
ACGCATGCACAAAGGGGATATGATATGGGTTTGAACATTGTTGGAACCACTTGGGATAATGGAAGTACACAACTCAACTACATATAGAACCTGGCTCTAGTGTTTATAGATATTTTAATGCAGAAGTCTTAAAAATTATAGTTTTAAATGCCTCAGAAAGCTATTTTTAAGCTATGTCCGCAGTTGCAATTCATTAAATTTACAACTGCAGCTGATTAAAAGGGGAAGAGGAGTCATGTGAGCTACAATATAAAGCAGCTGTGATATTTCCAAACCCGAATAATGTTACATTTTGCAGCCTGCATGATTTACCTGTCTTTAATCCTCAAGTATTGAAACATCTCTGCTTGCTCAGCCATCTGCTCCTCATGAAAAGCCAGTACATCAAACACCTCCCACAATTCACAAGAAGCTCAAACAAAGGCAATGCTGAAAGTTATCTTCCAACCTGCTCCTCTTCGGTAGGGCAAAACACACATGATAACGCACACACAATGAAGGAGTGATTCTGTACCTGCTCCAGCAATTTGAGTTGTGGCCAGAGCTGCGGAAGGTAAGATCCTGCTGCAGTCAAGCATCCATCTGGAAAAGGAGTCATGCTCCTAAATCATAAGGTGCAGCACCGTGGGTTGGCAGGGTGCTCTGGCCATGGTAAATGTGTCTTTCTTAAAGAAAAAAAAAGGAAAAGAGAGAATTTACTGCTGCGACATACAGAATTGCCCTCATACAAATACAGATGTTTGTTGCGGAGCCAGAGCTCCATGTTCCCAGCAGCAGCGAACAGGGAGGCAGCCTGTGAAAGCACTTACCCTGTGTTACCTAATTAAGCTTACTGCTGTGTATGGCATTGACCTGTATACTGGAGAGCATGCAAGTGAAAACAGAATTAAAGGACAATTCACATGTTTCCCACTGCCTGTCCAGTTTTTGTCATAATATTTCAGTTTTTTGGTTGTTCCCACTGCCTGGCCTTAGGGCAATGTTGTATGTAGTGATGATCATGTTGTATGTATACGATGAGCAGATGTCCCAGTTTGTCTGGGATTGTCCTGACAACAAATGTCAATAAAATAAAATATTTTCAACATTCACCACCAAATTGTCCCAATTTTCACAATTTTAAAATAATAATTCTTACATTTTACCACTTACATAGACCTTTATCATGTGCTGTCATGCTCCTAACCCAATATAAAAACATTAACCATGCCACACGTGTCTAAATTCAACACTGATTTGTCTGTAGGTGTTTCAATCAATCAGTGTGCCATTGTCGGGGCTGTTGCTAGTTAATGAGTCATAGGTGAGCATCATAGGCTCTTCAGACAGTCAGGTAGCTAACGGTTCTAAAGAGCTCCAGGAGGTTTACTCCATAAAGTACACGGCGATGAAGGATTTGCTCGGTAGGTGCACTAAGCGCTGAAATAATTGCTCCACATCTAATGAAAATGCCTACGGGGTGTGCAGAGGGGTTTATGTGTGTGTGCACGGAAGTATGGTACACTTAAAATCCTCATGAAGTCAAAATGTATGTTTAAGTGTTATATATAAGCCACTATCTGTCTTAATGATGACAAAAAGGTAATATTTTCGGGTGTTCTTATGACATTTTACAGTTAGACATTTCCTGAAAAATTATAAAAAGTGGTTTGTGACTCATCCTGCACCTATATACACCTGTATATATATGCATCCTTTTACATCCAATGAAATGCTCTTGCTTATGACACCGCTAGAGTGGAGGGACAGACATCTGTTGCGGGCCTCAGTGCTGTACAAAAGCACAACTTTATAACTTTATTCAGTGACTTTGGTGAAACTGGATCACATTTTATGGAGAAAATATTTTCCCTCTGATGTCCTCTGGCTGCACAGCTTCAACAACTTAGCTAACCACCTGCTAAAGTAGCAAACTGCTAATGAAGTACTGCTTACTGCATCTGCCGTCAGAGAGCAACAGAACCGAGCGCAGGGAAAAATGTTACAGTACCAAGTTTTCCTGATGGAAGGATTGCAGTAGCGAACAGCTACCTGCCATTAGCTCAGTCAGCACTGCAGCTAAGCTGACTGACTCAAAAGGTCCATACCACCTTCATGTCTGTACGCTAAATAATTTGTTGGGTAAGTAATGTAATTTATGATATTTCCCTACCTTTAACCAAGTAGTTTTTGTGTCTAAATTTAACCAAACTGTGACTGTTTTACAAAGTTCAAGCTTTGAAACTCTAAAACAAACAGAACTTTCACCCAGGAGACCGGGGTTCGTGTCCTGTGTGAAACCAAATGTCAAGTTTTATGTTTTGTATTTGACTTGCAACTTGCAACATCCTTGCGTCACATGGTGCAAACCTAACCAACCTGCCACTGTTTCACAATCTTAACGTGTTTAAGGGCGTCTCATGTAGAAGCTAAAGGGTACCTTGTGCTTGTGTAGGAGATGCTGAGGGGCATGACAATCATTGTGTTGTATTTAATGACTCTGGAAGAGAACGTGTTGGTTTCCCCAAAAATGTCTCACTGCTATAGTTCAGTTGAACACTGTAGTTTTTAGTGTTACTCATACAGGAGGAAATTGTGCTTTTGTTGGAGACTATCTAATCCACATTTTGTTCTCTAGTGTTATTTTAGACTAGAGTATTTGGGGCAGCAGGACGGTGTATGTGGGATTAAGTCAAAAAAACTAAACTTACCAGACTTATCCTTTGAGTAATATGTATATTTCTAAGCAGTGATTTCTGTCGCTGAATAAAGACAACTGTGCCAGGTACAGAAAGTCAATAGAATGAAGGAAAAAGGCACATATTAACTGCTCAGGAGAAGTTAGGCCTGCTAAACTGGGACGTGACTGCCTCTGTGCCAAAAACTTGAGTGAGCCCCGGAGTTTCCTTTCAAAGATGAAAAGACCTAAGATGAGAGGGAAGATGAGAAGTGACGCAGATGCAGTTCTTTTTCTCTCAGACTGGTAGCATCTGCTGTCAGTATTAACCACAGTCTAGATTGAGTGTCACTGACTGTCATGCTACTGAGGATACACACTGTGAACCACCGATCTACTTAGGAAATCTTCTTCTGCTCATACCATCAAACTGAGGCATTATACCTCGTCAAGTCAAAGGCAGCCATGAGAAACGTAGAAGCAATGGGCAAATTTGATGATGATGTGAAGTAGTGTGTGATCATGGGAGCTGTTGTCTTCACCACCATTGCTGTCAATGCAGTCAGCTTCTCCCGGTTAGGATTCCTTTGGTGTTCATGGTTCAGGAGGTTTCTATCCAGAGCCCAATTATCCACAGAGGTCTCCTTCTCTTCAAAACAAACGATTAAAACCGCTAAAAACACTGAATAAAGCAGTTCCACCTTAAAAATCACTCCTCCCTTGCTGTTCGGCAGATAGAGTCCCGGAGGGGCTGTGATCTGAGCTGCTGCTAACATTAGCTCAGCTTCTCTGAAGATTAGGATCTTAAGATCCAGGTCACAGACCCAGTTTAGAAATGAACAACATTTGTATATTCATAGATTATGGAATCTTTAATGAGGTAGAAGAGGTAGATGACTTTTTAAAGATTTGAAGAACACATTTATTCTTTTGTTAAAAAAATATATCAGCCTATTTGGATTTTGCCAAAAAATTAGCTTTTTCCAAATTGGGGACACAGCATTTGTCCCCAGTTGTACAAGCTGTCCCTGATTAACTGGTCTTGAGTCTTAAATGTGTCCCCTAAGTCAGACACACAAACACACATTTTTGTGTCAAGATTTTTTCTCAGAAAAGTAGCCCTGTCTTTAAATTCAAGGCATCTTTTTCACACTGAATTGAAATAAAATTATCTTCAAATATCTAATAGGCTGTAAATATAGATATGTGCCTTTACATGTGTGTGAGCAGCAAACACACACTCCTGCCTACTTTCTCATTCTTCTTTAAAATCTGGTAGTGGAAATTTACAGGGATTAAAACCAGATGCTGACTATTTATCCAGCAGCAGGTGGCTACAACGTTAGTACACGCCTGACATATTAACTACACACTTCTCAAACTCTCAAACTCTGATTCTACGGATTGGTTAACATAGTGTACAGTGAGGGAACTACAAAGTTCCTCTTCGTAACATGCTGTCCCCTGTTTGGGGGCGTTTGTTTTTGTGTGTGTCAGGATGATGGACAGTCGCCTCAACAACATCACATAACAGTGTTGGGTTTCAAAGGCTCTGTCGGCATGCCAGACTCTTATGTGGGCATCCCTTTGAAGCCCATATCTGGGGTGCTGGGTATCAAAACAATACCAGGTAAATATAGAGGGTGTACAGGCAGGTATTAGAGACTGGCGAGTTCCTTATTGTAGGCTATTGGAATCTGATCCTCAGTCAGGGCTTCTGGAGAAGTTGAGAAACATCTAGAATATTTTTTATTTAGCTGTCAGAAAGCCCATTTAATGATGTTTAAGAACATAAATGTCAGTCCTTGAATTAAGTTATGTTCATTGTGCACCAGGACACAAGTGGTGAGTTTAAGTGTGATTACAAGACATTTTTAAAGTCTTCAATTCAGTGAATTATAATGTACTGATATAGTGCTATGCTCAAGGGTTAAGTCTGTATGCACTCGAGAAACAAACCAAGAATATATATATCTTTTTTTCTTTTTGAATCCTGCCAGTAGTACATTAAACAAATAATCTTGTTGAACAAATTGAGTATTTAAGAGGTGTTTCTACCTGCCTCATTTATCAGTGAGGGTAGACTACACATTTGACTAAGACAAAGCATTAACCTCTTTAGCTAGGTGTACCAAGTAAACAATTGAGTGTACTGTATATGATTTCAAACACTGTGGTAACACTGTGTAGAAAATGTCAGTTTACAGTCACTAGAAGCACTGTGTGGTACTTGTGTTATAACGTTCGCTAAGCTAGCAGCTCAAAGCTAATGGGGCTCACCAGCCATGAGCAGCTGCTGTCAGACTCTCTGTGTCAATGCTTGAAACAGAGTCCGCTGGAGCTTCTACAGTCACTAGAAACAAATTTACGGCTGTTTGTAAAAGTTTCTGTGTGATACCTGTGTTATAACATTAGCTAAGCTAGCAGCTAAGGAGAGGCTAACTCTCAGGTGTTTTTGGGGAGTGTCAGGCTACGTAGCAGGCCAGAGTCTGCAGAGTTGAGATGTTGGTTTTATATAAGCAAAGGTTTGTGTTATGTTTCTTCACTTACATTAACAGCAATAAATGATGACTTGAATCCCGAGATACAGTGAACAACTTCTTTAATGTTCAAGTGCAAATTCAATCATACATATCAATCCGCCAAAGGTGCACTTAACCGGTAGCCCTTGGTATACTAACATTTAGCTCATTAACAAAAGTAGTGCCGTTTTCCTATTTAAAGTATAGGTGTAGTTCCTAAACATTTTGTATTGTTTTCAAATACATAACAGTTTGTTAATGACAGAAGCCACCTGCAGGTCATCTGCCTCCAGATCAGATTTGTATAGCAAAATGGTTAGAATTAAAATATTTTGCACTAAAATGCCCAGATTTGAACCTGAAACCAACACTAGCAACTACCCATACGCATAGGTTTTTAGCAGAAAAAAATGGTTTTGGGGTTTAGTTACACTTTAAGTGTAGCCTGGAAGACTCCAAAGTTCAGAGGCTCCTATATACTGTGTGAGATCAGTCTAACAAAACCTTGCTATCAGTCTGTCAGATGGAATGATATCAGTCTTGTGTAGTGTAGTATCTGGCCAGTATTCTGTGTTGTAGCAGCAATAGCCTTGTGAGAATTTGTTCCTATATTTTCGACATGGTCAGTATTTTAATACTGTCTGACTCTAAATCAGCTGACGTGGGACCTGGGGGCTGGTTTAAGTTAATAACTAAAGATTTAAGCCTGTTTCTCTCACAATTGTCAACTTCCGCCTGTGACAGGTTGTGTATAAGGGCATCTCTGCCATCAATAGAGAATTAAAGGATGAAAACACCAGAGTATGCATGAAAATAAGTCTTCTAAACAATCCGGAATATCCAATGTGAGCAGCAAAGTTAGAATTTAAAGTTCCATCTTCTTAGCAGCCTGTTGCAGACACACAGGTTCTTCCCTCAGCTGAAACAGGATCCCAGTCCTTGACCAGACAGGGAGTAAAGAGGCTCTGAGGTTGCTGCTTCTACATCGCAGACCCTCAAGTCAGCTGGCCCAAGATCAGCTGTGTCACACTTTTCCTCTTTGCGTCTTCATGTAGAAAGAGCCCTGAGCACTACAGCAGGGCCAGGTCTGTGGAAGACCTGACATTTCTTCCATAAACACTGACAGTGATGATAGGAAACTAAAGCTGGGCAGAAAGTTTTATTTTTTTAATTTTATTTTTTTTACAACTCCTCAGTAAAGTCAGTGCATTCACAAAAGTACTGTTCTATTACAGGACTCATGACATTCGCAGAATCTGCTGTAGCACAACAATAGTTCGACCACAACACAGCACCCGGACAATCCAGGATATTAACAAAATGCTTGGCAGGAGCTCAGATTAAAACAGAAAAAAGGGCTGACATGAAGTGGGTTTCCGCCTGGTTCAATCTAAGCCCCCTGTCCTCAGCCTGATCATGTTCCCTCTCTCCACGGCTGTGATGAAGTGCCGGTATTGCGGTTTTGCATAACGTGGCATGACACGTCATATGCTGCAATCCATATGCTTAAGCCCTGGCCTTAGAATCGTTCACCCTGTGGTGTTGCTCTAAAAACAGTCCCGCTACCTCACTTGTGGTTGCTCAGGGCCTTAGTAGAGCTTGATTTATGGATACAGCTGTGTACTCGTGATAAAGACACCTGTCCCTTCTTCCATCAGCACTTCCTTCCCACACTGAAGAGCCCTTGTGCTAACCTGGGCTGGAATGTCACCTTAGTAACCTTTGGGTCAAGAGGGCACTGTTCTATCGACAGTTCCCCCCCTGCATGGCTGGGTGGGTCTGCACTCAGTTCCTCAAACCTGTGACAATGTTGACTATGTCACAGTCACAACTATACTGAGGAACAAGTGACCGGACAATAGATACCACTGATAAAGATAAGATCAGTCTTTATTGATTCACTGGAGTGTGGGGTTAGGTCACTGAAGTAGTATCATAAATAGTTTGGGGGTACAAGAATACATTGAACAAACCACACTCATTAATAAAGGTTATATGTAGAAATTCCCTTGCCACTAGATGTCGCACTAGAGCCCTAGCTTCTCAAACCAAAACAATGGGCACTATGGCAACTAGAGTCCATTGACAAAACCAGTTATTTTAACAGTATCAGATTAATTTACACTCTTCAAACCTGGACAAAAAAAAAAAAAAAAAAAGTAACCAAAACCAACTCTTTTACAGCTTGTTTACATTGCGTGTCTGCATTGTTTGTGCATGGCAGAACGCCTTGAATTTTATTTCAACACCCCTCTTAACAGATTAGAGCGGTCACACTGTCTGCGTGAGAACACACATCTCAGCTGCATCTGCAGAGACGCTTCACTAGAGAGTCGAGGTCTTGCCTATTTTTACCACAAGCCGTGCTAAAAAATAGCAGCAATAGGATCTGTTGGTAGTCATAGTCACATACTTCAGAACAGTTTAAACTTCCTTTTCAAAGTAAAATCACTGTGGTAATCTTTTATTTAACACAATACGTATATACTTATATGGCATTGTAAATTAAATCACATGAAAATGTTGCTTTTTCATGGGTATTATACAGGGAAAAGTGTATGTGGAAACATAGGACTGGCAGCAGCTCTGCAGCAGCCACGCTCTTGGTGTGAGCGACGCATGTGGGTCAGCTGTCACACGCTGTAGATGCCACATGCTGCTCAGAAGAGGCTATCTGAACGTGCAGTTATTTTTTCCATAGTGTTTCCAACAATCACCAACACACCGAGCCATTCTGCTGATTCGGTGCCTTTTCTGTCCCCAGGATAATACATACTATATAATACATATTATGTATTATAATACATATTATTAAGCAGTGTCTTGCACTTTATTCTCTGTGCAGTTTGAAGATAGAACCTTCATAAAAACTAACTACTAACACTACACTTCAAAATGAAATAAAATATTGGAATCCTTCAGAAATCTTATTCTTTGTATTATTGTGTGGGTCCAATTAAGACAATATTTTTTAATTAGAGATTCACACTTTGTTAGTTAAAATACACATTTTAGTTGTGTCCCCATGTTTTCACTCAGTCCTGTTACCCTGACACATTCCCCCCTCTAGAAATTTGGGACATTTGCCAAGTCACATGATCAACTTAGCATTATCAGAGTCTTCTGAAGGCCATGAATACCAAAAATAACTTCTCTCACTCTATTTTCTGTTGTTTTGGTAAACCACTTGTTACATATGGGACCAATTTGGTGGAATGGCCTGAAAACAGTAATAATTAATTCAACGAATTAGAGGAGAAAATGACGTGAGACATGTAACATTAACTTATCCTTGGGGACAGATTTGCCCATCAAAGTATGTCCACTAATAGTACTGTACTACTAATACTACTACTACTATAGTACTCTTTTTCTACTAAAACTCAAAAAATAAATGTTCAATTCACAGACATAGATAAGAACACTAGAGCAGATCCTCAACTAATCAGAAGGTTGGCGGTTTGATCCCCAGCTCCTCCCGCTGCATGTCGAAGTGTCTTTCTTTCATTCATACACTAATGGCAGCAGCTGCAGCAGAATGTGTGTTCGAATAGGTGAATGTGGCATGCAAGGTACAGTGCTTTGAGTGGTCGGAAGACTAGAAACGCATTATATACGTACAGTCCATTTACCATACCTAGCATCATATTTTGAAGTGGAGAGCCATTGACCAAGCGGGAGTGAGACCGTGTTGTTTTGTCGCAATGATAAATTCCCTTGTTGCAACCATAGTTGTATAAAGTTACAAAGCTATACAGAGTTTCCAGTGTGCTGATAGGATGTTCAGCTTCATATGGATGGTGAACAGATTCACCCTTACCATTAAGAAACAGTTGAAGTATTTTCCAGAAGGCATACCTTATGTTGGACAAAAAAAGGTCTATGAGATACATCACTGATACATAATTGTGAAAAAAACAACCATTAGAATTCTTTGTGGTAGTAAAAGGTGGAACATACCGTAATGAGCTCATGATGTGACAGAGGTCAGGTGACTTGTGGTGCTTTCTGGTGAGTCAGTGTCCTGTCCTTTGCCCCTGAGAAAAGAGTAAGACAAATGAGATGCCAATGTTATCGTTTTCTGCTCTGTGCTCATATGATCTGGCACTTTCCGGAGCTCATATTAGCTGTGTCCCCTGCTGGCTGAGCTTTAATTGGTGCACAACAGCTCCATTTTAGGTATAAATATCATATTTTTAAACCATTTGAAATCTGAAACATGAACTGAATATGCTGATCTTAAAAAGAAAGTCCCTAAGTCAATATAGATCAAAGTCAGTATGTACAGTCTTTTTTAAGTTGCTGTAGCTATGAGATATCTGATACACAAGGGCGGTTGGGGGTGTAGGTGGAACTCTTACAAAGAAACAGAAACCAACCACACACCACACAACACCACCACACAACACACAACACACACACCTAATAATTATTCTCTCATAAATTTTTTAAGGTAGTGGGTGGACCGGCCACTATGTGCATGCAGTGGGCACCAGTGTGCAGAAAATTGTGATGCATTTATGTTGAAACAATTCCAGGGCCTCAAAGTCCTTAGGAGGCTCATTTGTGCCATCAGCCATCAGACCCCACAACGCCACAGCACCTAGTACCCCTACCTAGGAGACTGTCAAACAGTTAAACTGTCAAGCACATCATAGATTTTTGTACAATACTTTTTTAGAAACATGTACATATACACAGGCTTATTATATTCTATTGTATTGTATTTTTATGTACCACATTGCCCTTGTGCTGCTGTGCCAACTTGAATTTCCCCTACAGACATCAATAAAGGAGCATCTTATCTTATTTTAAACACTGGCTAAGAATAAAATTGATTTATTGTGTGATTCAGATTTTTAAGTAACTACTATACTTCTGTAATAAAAACACACAAGGAACTATTAACTATTTAATCATTTAGAGGCACGTAGCCAACTCATTTTCTGGCATATAGAGCACTGCATTACATCTTCTCCACTTGAAGGGCACTTTATCATGTTATATCTACCATGGGGGCATAGGTACTTACATGCTGTAGTTTTTTCTAGCTGTGCCATGTGGGATTATTAATTGCCTTCTGTGGAGTCTGCCATGTTGCCATGTTTCTACAGTAGCCCAGAACGGACAAAAAAAAAAATGGCTCTATTTAGGGCAACTTTAGTTCCTCCTTTGCACTTGGAAGGGGAGGGTAAAGCGAGGGAGTTCTGCAACACTGTACTCCGTACACTGTTTCCCTTCTCCATGCATCTTGCAAGTAGGTATGTATGTAAGACCTTTTGTTGCAAGGTCCAAGCTTCCCCTTGCCTCAATTTTATGTGCTAATCTAAGCACATCCTAGACCTGTCTAAAAAGTGTTTCCCTTACAAAATAATTTATTCTTTTAACACTGCATTATTTCTGTCCTTGCTGTGAGCACCGGCGAATTGTTTTCAGCTCTACTAAGTGTTGTGTAGGATCAAAGTGCTCTCATTCCTGTACACCTATTCCATTACATTCAATAAAAAAACAAAGAACTTCAGTCTCTCATGTGGAACAGAGAAGTCCTCCATACTTGCTCATGCTGATGAGCCAGGGAATGTTGAGCTCTTCCCAGCCCTGACAATCACTCTGAAGTCCTCCTGACACCTGCACCCTCCCCAGTCAAAGGGGCATCATTGGGAGACAGCTGGTGCCCTGACAGTGCTTCAGTAGCACACTGCGTGCATGCAGCCGGGTAAAGCTATTTACTTTGCTCAGGTCTTAGACTGTCAGCAGGTATTGGGGGATTGACAGCCCCTGGGTGAGGTGAAGCCAACCCGTTTTCCATCAATACTGCTCTGCAGAGATTGAAAGTCTTGGTCTGATATACCAGGTTGTCTCTTTGAGCACAGGAAGTGGTGTGCCCTTTGTAAAAGCATAAAGTAATGGTCTGGTGTGAAGTGGCGTGGTGGATGGGTGTGGAACATGTAGACTTTTGTGTGGTAGAGTTTGTATTCTGACACACTTTTCCTTACACCTCAAACTGGTTGTAACTTTTGTGGCAGCCAAAAAAGTTTATACCTGCAAGGGTCTATAGAAGAATGGGTAAGATATTCTGACCATGTTGGTTTTGATAAATTTCTGTTGCACTTACAACGGCTGGCCAGTTGATGGCAATGTATGGAATGATGCGTAAATGTCCACTGTGGTGGCTGATGTGCAACTATACCATCAAAACCCTAAAGGATAGCTGTCCACTGTAATGAACACTACGTGTAGAGGACTAAATCAGGAGGCCTCTGTGTCCTGTGTGAAAACCAACAGTGATAAAAGTATTTTAAATAGCGTAACCTTAAGTGAACTTACTTAGCATACTTATTGATTAACTTAAGTTACGTCCTGTATGTAACGTATCTTTCTTAACGGATATCGGATCTTTTCCTAAACCTAGCCAAATAGTTTTCGTGCCTAAACTAAACTATGACCATTCTATGTTAACCACGCAAACTTTATTTTGAAAGTCTAACCGGATGTTGCATTTTTATTTTTGCTAACTTGACCTAGAGGGATACTTACAGTGTCATACTATGAAGCCAAGCGGCCGCGTTTGATGAGTTGGAAGTGAGAACATGTTGGGTCTCAGCCTAACTCCTGAGGGAAATATCTGGCTCTTTAGCTGCTAAATGCTTTACTACATTTACTGTCTATGTCTGCCTGCTGTTAGCTACAAAATGGGTTTTTGGACTGTTTCACTGAAAACAAGGCTATGAAAAGTGAGCGTGCACAAAGCTTGTGGGCTGGAAAGCTGAAAAATGAGCTGAATCTCACTATAAATCTCGAGCCAAGAGGAGCTGCAGATTCAGATGATAATTCTCTGTTCATGAGCAGCCCCATTCACATTGTGATTTGATACATTATTATGAATTGTGACAATGTCATTGTCTGGCAATAGGGATGAGAAGGACTACCTGCTCTTAATATATCTTCTGGAATATGTAATTGGTTTCATACTTGAACCGACCTCCTTCCTTTTATATCATTTGGCATTTTCTACAACAGGTCCAATAAATCTTGCTTGAAGTTGTGAACTTTACAATTCAGAGAAAAAAGGGACTCGTCTGCAAGATTGATCTCATTTCAGAGAAAAAGCAGCCTAATGGGTTTAACTGTACTCCTGTAATTGCCACATTGACCTGTCAATCTGGATCACATTTAACTTTATTTGTCCCATTTTGTGTGTTCCTCCTCATTCTGAGATGACTCCTCCAGACACATGGGCTTTGGAAATCCTGCGTGCTACTAAGAAAACAGTTCAGTGGTCACAGATGTTAAAGGGGTTGTGGATGAATGCTTGCAGATGACTAATTTGTGCCACTGTTTTCAAGAGAAATGGAGAAAATAGTTTTTCTGCACACTCAGACCTCAGGTTTTTGTCATCCTGCTCAACCAACCTTTGTAGCAGCTTCCCAGCTTCCACCACGAGCATCCGATACCAGAGGCACACTACCTGGCATATTCCGATGTTAAAGCTGCAGTAGGTCATTTTTATGAAAATGACTTTTTCTCATATTTGCTGAAACTTTTACTATATCCTGACAGTAGAACATGAGACAGATAATCTCTCGTCTCGCAGGTTCTCATGGATCCTGGTGGAGCCTCCTGCCATGGTCCTATTGACTCCCATTGCTAATATTACTGATATTATTATTATTATTATTATTATCTATTAATATTATTATTAATATTATTCTACAGATACTATTATTACTATAATCACTGCTCATTGTCCCCCATCATTGTTGTCGTCGTCGCCATCATCTTCTTCATGTTCATCATCAGTCACTACTATTAGTGTAGTTGTTGCTACTGTTGTTGCTGTGCCTTGTCTGTCTCTCTCTCTCTCTCACCCAACTGGTTTGAGGCAGACGACCACCCACCCTAGAGCCGAAGGGTCTGTCCTAGGTTCTGCCTCTTAATAGCAGCTTTCCTTGCCCCCCGTCGCCAAGTGCTTGCTCATGTGGTACGTTGGGTCTCTGTAAAGTTAAAAGGAGTTCGTCTAGGACCTTGTCTATT
>NW_023339751.1:22407369-22411355 GCF_004916995.1 Morone saxatilis | reverse complement strand
TGGTACTGTTGGGTCTCTGTAAATGTTATAAGGAGTTCGGTCTAGACCTGCTCTATTTGAAAAGTGTCCTGAGATAACTTCTGTTATGAATTGCCGCTATACAAATGAAATTGAATTGAATTGAATTGAATTGAATTGAATAATCTGGCTCATCCTAGTGCTCTTAATGGTATTTGCAAGAATCCACTGGGTCTGAATAAAAACAACTACACAATGTCCACAGTCTTCTTGTCAATTCAGCATCAATATCATCCATAAAAATAAACATTTTGTAGATTTTGTCACCTCAACTCGCTGCAGCCTTCGTTGTGAGTGGGAAAAGACTGAGGGAATGAGAGATGATGGTGAAATTTCATTAAGGAATGCAGTCAGAACAGCAACAAACGGTGGAGGGCAGAAAGTTTGATCTTCTCTAGATGTATTTTATGAATTGAGATGTCAAGATGGCACACTGAGATTGATTTTCGGGTCACAGGCAGGAGGACAGAGGAGAGAGCAGACGAGGAAGCACAAAATAGTAAAATGAGACAACTCCACCGCACTAGTCACTGTTTGTTCTTGTGTGACGCTTCCTGCTCTGAAGCTGGTTTTATTTTACCAATCAGTTTGTTTGCCTGCCTGCTCTCTGGGATTGCCTACCTGCCTAGCCTCCCCCTGGATTAGTCCACTTTACTTCAACCCCTACCTCCAGCCAGCCGCCATATTTTCAATAAAAGACTTGTGTTTTCACCTTATCAGGCACCTGCTTCTGGGTACAACCTTCAACACATGACAATTTATATTATATTCTTGCTGTTGTAGCAGGTCGAGGTGAGGCGTCATTTATAGATGGCCTCCCGATATGTTTGTTACTTTAGTACCTGCTCTCCCCAACAAATGTGTGTCGCAGCTGCTGTGATCCCATAGTGTGTTATGTTGTTATTGATCACTATTTTGAATATAATATTATTGATGAAAATGCAAGTAGAGAGCAAGTTCTATATTTAGAATTTTCCCCCCAAAAAATAAAAGAACATAATATTACCCTCCTGGAAAAACAAAACAAATAACCCCTCACTCCCAAACCACCTTCTTTGCACTCTGGAATAAACCACCAAATCTATAATTTAGTAATGTAATAATTTTTATAATTTACCATTTTTAAATAATATATTAAAAATATGTTAGAATGTATGATATAATTAGGTCCAGGTGGACGTTAAACAGTAATTGAGAGTCAGCCATCACATTTGAGTCGGGGTAAAGCATCCATGAAGGCTCCCCAGGTCTCCCTAAACACAGTGGGTCTTTACCTCACACTGTATCTTCTCTTGAGTACAGTATGATATTAATTCATTAATCCAGTGTCTTTGAGAGGGAGGGAGGGAGGGAGGGAGATCAGATTTCCAGTTTATTAAAATGCATTTTTGTCACCAAGGATCCAAACCTTAAAATCATGTGGAATATGCTTTTCTATTATTTCTGATGTCGTTTTAATAGCATATTTCCTAAACTGGCCAGATCTGCATTTATAATTATGTATATATATATATATATATATATTAATATAATACTTTATAATTGCATTTCTGGCACACAGGTGAAATATTATTAATTAACAATTAATAAGAGTTTTTAAATATTCAGGGCAGTTCATGTTGAGGATATTGTAAATAGCCTCTTATCGATGTACATGAGGTATTCAGTATCTCTTTCTCCAGCGGGGTTTCCTCTGGTATGCCAGGATATCTATTAGGTGAGTTTGCTTTGACCCAGTGTCTGATTTGCAAGTACTTAAGCAGGTTATGCTGAGGCAGATTGTATTTATGGGACAGTTGCTGAAAATTAGAGAATATATCTTACGTGTATTATAAACTATTTTAGTGCCTTTATCCACCAAATTTTTAGGTGCTTTCTGCAATAGGATTTGGGAATAAGCATTAATTTTATATGACCAACTGAGTTGTCTTTGCATGGCAAAATTGTAACCATGTGTGACCGTTCCATACTACGGCTTGGATTGGATATGACATTCAGTGTAGAAGAAGCTACTGTAGCAGTTAGGTCAATAAGGGAAGCATGGAGGGACAAACCAGACCCAGGCTCCAGATGAAGATCCTAGGACATTTTAGCTGCAGTACTGGTTGTAAAGTAAGCCAACTCGTTCCCTCCTGCAGGATTTCGACCACTGACAGCGGACAGAATGATAAAGCTCCTCCCCCACTTTGAAGACTCTACGTGTCTGACATACCGCACATTGAAGAGAAGCCCTTGAGGAGGGTGTGAATAACTCCTCGGATGAAGAGATGAGAAGAGCAGGCCTCAGATATGACTGCTGGGTAAATGTGCTTTAATAACAGTATTTTAGGAACTCAGTCTTCTTTTTGCTGGGGCATTTTTAGCAGGTGTATATGTTAATTAACCCACGGTTGCTGCAAGTACTATATGGAGGTTAGGTGACTCTTTGGCACAGACTGTAAGACAAATATACTATAGAAGTGACAACATACACAGACTGTAAAGATATGATCCCCTGTTGTTTTAAATGTGAGTCTCATGATTTCACAGAAGACAATTATTGACATTGACATTTGATATATGAGACCTGAGTTAGCATTTTAGCCCCTCCGGTTCCCTCTCCTCAAAGTCAATGAGTTTTTGGTTGGATGCCTGAAGTAAGGTCTGTGGTTTTGCTCTACGACATAAAATACGTCAGCAAATACCCCACCTGTGAAAAGTGTCTAATTGAGACTATTAATAGCATTCATCCGTGAAGATTAAAGCTTTTGATTAATTATCCAAAATCCAATGGGAAAATCTATTTGGCTTTTTGTCAAAGGGACCAGGATGATGCTAACTTTTGTTAAACCTTGTTCACCATCTTAGTTTAGGATGTTGACCTAACACTTGCTAATTCACACTAAACACCAGTGCAGTATTTTATTGTACACCAAAGTGTCAGCCCTCTTCCTCAATACTGGATCAAATTCAAAACTTCCTATCCCCATTAATCACTTCATCACAAAAACATGGGAAAATAAAGAAAAATTATATTCCATTTCTGCCAAGAGATTCTCATAAATGGGCATTTAAAAGGATTTACTACAATTCATTCTGACTCAACCATCATCAATATGTCTGTACTATGTTGAGATATGTTAGTCTGGACCAACGTGCTGGACAGGCTAAAACCTCCTGCTAAAGAAGTTTTCCCTCCTTTGCTGATGTTATTATTTATTTATTTACCTTTGCACACACTACTGTATATGTGTGTTTCTACTGGTCTCTGAGAAAGATACTTTCACTCCAGAATGTTCATATGCATGTTGGATTTTTAGTTCAGCATCGTCCGTGAAGCGTAAAGTAAGGTCAGACACAGCAGACACACATTAATCAAGTGAGCAAAGGCAATCAGACGACTGCAACATCCTGCTTGTCTGCCATCCCATAATCCCTTGTAAATCAAAGACGTGGAATCTTTGTTCCACATCCCCAGACTAATTCTCAACTGTCTTCAACAGATCTATCTTGTGTGGATGGACAGAAGGAAAAAACAAATAAGATATTAGGAACACATTATATCTCCATGTACACAGGCTGGAACATGTCCTGTCTGACTTCATTCAAGGAAATGAGTGCAGAACCTTTAGGGCTATTTCCCTTACAGCTGCACAAGTCTCCTTGAACTGTTAACCCGACCTGGAAAACACTGCAGCCAGTTGGCCCGTTCTGTTATTATATAGATGCTTACACGCTCCTGGCCATACTCTGATATCTAATCTGATTCTCAGAGTTTTATACATGGTTTTTAGTCATTTAAATCAGATAAAAGTAATTATTGTAGCGTGATATTTTAATATTCATGTGGAGGCTAAAATTCAAGTAGAAGATTCCATCAAAGTGTTAAAAACTTTCCGCCCACAAGGATGGAGGCCAAGTTAGTCAACTGGGGTTAAGTAAATAAGTATCACCTTGCATAGAGTTTACTAAGATTTTTGTCAAAGTTG
>NW_023339751.1:22402677-22407269 GCF_004916995.1 Morone saxatilis | reverse complement strand
GAGCCTAGATGCCAAAATCTAAAGATGCTATACTGCCGTAACAAACATTTCAAACAAGAGTTATCAGATGCTCACTCTACATGCAGTAGGTCTACACAGTAATTTAAGTAAAGAATTATGCTTGACAAGTTGTCCCTTACCAGGAATTAATGAATTACATGGAAGCCATTAATTCCTGATAACGGACAAGTTATATTCCGCTTATACCATAGTCACTTTCCAAAGGTAAAAAAGACTATTAATTTATTTTTTCATGTGTTCTGCAATCATCTAAAGTCTTTCACAAGCCATAACTCTGTTTCCAGAGTGGTAACCTGAGGTTTCGACTAATACCTTGAACAATTATTACCATCCCCTAAGTTTCTTATACAATGGAAATGTTCACTAATCCAGTAAATAGGAGGAACCTTAAATACGAATTGGCACTGGGAGATGTTTCTAGTCCGTTCAGCTCATAGAGCTCTTTGAATCAGCTACGAGTAGGAAGCTAACTTTATGTTAGTGCATAAGGTTAACTTTCAGTTAATAATAATAAGTATGGTTGAAATACAGTAAATATAATTTGACAGTATGTTTAACAACTAGACTAGCTAGCTGTCATTGCCCCCAGATCAATATCAAGATTTTCACAAACAAATGATAGGCTAGTATCTTACCGTTGGCTGCAGTCTGAAGTTGCGAGTTGAATAGACAAAAGGACGAGATGATTGCTCATACAAAATATCAGTAAGTTCAGAGGAGCTTGTGTATTACAGTTGCCATCCTGAGGTGTTTCAGAGGACTACACTCAGTGTTGTAAATTTGATATTCAAATTATTTTTCATTTAATTTTATTTCAGCAGGTGTAGTCTGTGGGAGCACAATGTAACTATTAGTGGAACTATTAGTAGGTGTCCTACATTAGGAATTAATGGACACCCTGGATCCAATCAGAATCAAGTATTTACCTTCATGTTTGCTGCTTTTACCCAGACTATGATATAAGTGTTGTCCACAGAGTTTTTAGAACTACTCTACTAGCTATCTGTTTCTTTCACTTTTCTCACTGTCCTCTTTGAACAGCCACATTTCCGTGTATGTGTCTTCTCTCATGTCTTGGCCTGGCTTGATATGACAGAGAGCGGGCCCACACTGCTAAAGCCATCAACCTGTGCAAGTCAGAGCCTGATAAATCACCTTGTAATAACACGTCAGCAGGTACGTGGGGGCAGGCCCAGCCAGCTCCTGTAAATCTCTGTCCAGCTACTGTCCACAGACTCTCCTGACCACCCCCTGTTTTAACACTGTGAGAAATTGTTCAGGCTTCCCACCCACTTTCCTTTCCATCTCAGTGGCAGAGCGGTTTATTGAGGTGCTATGTTAAATGTCACTTTTCAGAGTCTTCACATCCTTAAGTTGATTTTCATTTCTTTTCACAGTCCATAAAATGACGTACTGACCTACTGAATGTAAATCAACAACCTTTTTATTGCCATAACGAATTCATAGGATGTATGTCATGGCTCATGTTTTATCATCAGTGTTCATAATCACCATCAAATTAATGGTGTAAGTTTAATGTCATAACCATAAGCCAGAGACAAGAGTCTTAGGTCCTGATCAGACAGCATGTTTTTGGTGGACTGTGCCTTTTTTGTTGAAGCCTACAGTTTTAAAAAAGAGCAATGCTGTGGGGAAAAAAAAAAAAGATTCCCTTCGCCTGACAAAATTAAACAACTTTCAAGTACCACACCAATTTTTCTCCTGGCCTGATGCTTTCTGTTCAAATCATGGTACCCATAATAAAATCATATGAAAAAACGCAAATGACGTCAAGGATTTTTTTGGTTCTGGGTTGAAGTATTTTTAAACTGAAAGCATTCAGAGCACAAGGTGCTCATAGTGTGCATTAGCACTGATACCTTCATGATCTCTTCCACTACTGAATGAGTAAGAGCATGTTAGAAGCTGTATCATCCAATCATCCTTTTACGTCAACATTTATGGATCGTGGAAACTCTACAAGCTTTAGTTTTTGGAAGTATTTCCTGTTTTGTACCATAATTCAAGGCGTAATCCCTCTCAATCCACAATGGAAGAAGGAACAGGACTGCACACTAAAATGACCTGACATTGATCTCAGAGGAGGCATACTGGTCTTCACTGCTTCCTTAAGACCTAAAAAAATTATCTGGGAAGGGCATTGTGGCAAATGTTGTGTACTTAGCACTAGGCTTACCTGCATCCATGAAGGTGCGAGGACATACATTTTGGCATCTACCCATGTCGGTGAGGGTCCTTGCAGACCGCATTCTGATGATGCTTTAGTGTATCGGCTCTCTTAGGACTTACTGTGGCAGTGCTAATATTTATTTTTCATTGCATGCACACTTCCCAATGATGTGACTACCATGTTACCCTGCAACCACCACAACCCAAAACAGTACACTATACCACAATCCTCCTTTTCATTTTAATAACTTATGCATCACTTCCTGTGTGTGGTGAAGACTTCCTGCCACTGGTCCAACAGTAGTTGGAGGCTTACTCCATTCATAGCTGATGTTGATATTAGATGATATTTTGCATGTACTGAAACAAAAAACAAATAATAAGCCAGCATTTATCAAAGATTGCTAGTATTTGGAGAGATTATAGAATTTATGATGTCATCCACAAAAAGGCCCCTAGCTTCCAGTGAAGCAGGAAGAGGAACCAAGCCCTTCAATATTTTAGCCCTCCACTGTGGAGGGATGATAGATGAGGCAGACAGCCGTCTTGGATCTTCTGACTGAGGCTTGCTTCCAGGCATGGGTCACCAAGAGTGCTTCCCCCCAAAGGGACAGCTGTACCTTCCCCTGGTCTGGCCTGCTTTTAAGACCATGAAAGCTGCAAGTATGAGACAGACAGTGCAGCTCAGCATGTGTATTTCCTTAGGTTTTGGTAAGAGTGTGTGGGAGTGTCTTTTCATTCATCCCTTGAATCTTGCAAGTAGAATTCACCAATACTGCTGTAGAAATGTCTTTTGGCCTTTACTACTCATGTGAAAATATAGATATATGACCATCTGTCTTTCTGCAGGCTGCTACATAATTGCAGTGTGAATTAGTATTCATCCTTGAGAACTACATGACCACACTACCATAGCACAGAACGCGAGCATGCTGCACTTCTAAAATGTATTGTTTGTTGAAAACTGCATTGGACCTTCAGTATTTTGTTAATGCTGGAGATGCAGCGAGAATCCTGTCCACACTTTCCTACAAGCCTGTCCATACATCACTACTACACAATATATTATAGAAAAGCTGTGTCACATACATTTCCTGAAAGAATAACTAAACCCCAAAGCTTTTTCCAGCTGAAAACCAGGGTATTTAATAGTGTTGTTGATTGATTCAGCTCCAATTCTTGAGTGCAAAGTATTTTAATGTGCTATTAATATGCATGGTGACCGCCCTCTCCTAGTTGAAACCCTGCTACTTGAATAGAATTTTGCTGCTCTGGAGGCAGGTGATGTATGTAATCCTATAAAACCAACATCCTGACTCTACAGACTGTGGCCTGCTACTTAACCGTAGCCTGACACCCCCACAGACACTGGAGAGTTAGTTGCTCGCTTAGCTAATGTTACAAAACAGATAGCACACTGTAACCTTTACAACGCCTGTGAATGTGCTTCTAGTGACTGTAAAAGCTCAATCCTACTCTCTGTGTGTCTATCCCAGACACGGAGAGTCTGACAACAGCTGTACTCCTGCTACACTTGACTTTCAGTCAAGTAAAAATTTCCTCTAGGCTCGAATGAAGAATGAGGTCTCTATGTCTTATGATACATCAGTGGCGGACTCAGGATGTTTGAGGGGAAAAAAATCTAAGGTGCCTCAGCTATGCAGTGGCGCACCAGCGCACAGAAGGTTGGGATGCATGTATAGTGAAAAAGCTTAGTCTGGGTTAGGGTTAGCACCCTAAATGGGACTTTATCACATTTTGTTCGCTGCTGTCACTTCCTCTGAGTCGACCCAGAACAATGAAGGCTGAAAGCACCAAGCACCTTCTCATAAAAACACAACAGCTTTTATACCAAATATTCAGATGTCCTATAAAAACAATCCATGTCCGACTCCAACATCTGTCAGTCATGTGGGGAGGAAAAGTGCTTTCTTTTTCAGGTGGCATATGTATTAACGCATGAACAATGTAACAGAGTGGGCTGCAGGTGTAAAATAGTGCTGTGCCGAAACAGTGCTTTACCGAAGGCAGCGGTACCTGCTTTCATGATACGACTCCTCGGTTTGCAAAGTCACGCACAGATGTGGCTTTCATTTATTCTTTTCATGCACAATGGCCTTTGTTAGACTGTTAATATGATATTTTGAGTTAAAACACTTCTCCTGCATTGTAAGTGAGAGAGATTAAAGTAATAGCATGTGTGGTGTTTGCAATGTTTTCTCGAAACTATGACTTAGCATCCTGTAATTTACCAGACCCTCATAATTGCCGGATCGGTATTTTGTAATTATGAGATCTGTGTCTTTGGAAATGTGGATAATCTGGATGAGTGATATAGATTTATAAGTATAGAAGTAGTATCTATAATTATATAAGTATCA
>NW_023339751.1:22395190-22402655 GCF_004916995.1 Morone saxatilis | reverse complement strand
TAACGCTTTATACTACTGTTTATTTTAAATACCGTAAGGCCTTCATTCTAGTAAGTATATACAGCAAAGTGCTTCAAATCAGTTGTATACACAGACTTTAAAGTACCCGGAATTTATTATTGGTTTGGACAGGACTTGATGTTGTTCAACCAGACATTTTTACCTGTTAAAGGTCCACTGGACCTTTAGAGTACCTTCAAAATAAGGCTTTAATTAATTTTGTGTTCAGATAATGGCATTTAGCTATCTAGTTAACAATCTAAGGCTATCAGATTTTTTTTAAGACAAATTTGAAGAAGGTCCAGTGTCTAACATTTAGGAGGCTCTATTGTCAGAAATTGAATATAATATTCATAGGTAAGTGTTTATTAGTGTATAATCACCTGAATATAGGAATAATTTGTTTTTTTGTTATAGTTATATATAGACGTTACCTTACATGGTGTCCGTCATGTTGAACCACCATGTTTCTACAATAGTCCAAAACAGACAAACCAAACACTAGCTATAGATAGGGCCTTTCACATTTTTTCGTAAAGTTTCACAGCCACTGTAATTCCTCCTACACACGTGACAGTCCGTTCTCATTCACAGGTTGTAAAATATGCCAGCAGTATTCAGTAAATTGCAATCTGCAACTTCACCGCTTGATGCAACAAAATCCTACACACCTTTAAATTATCAACGTCCAGTTAGCACCACCCACAGTAGGCAGAATACATTTTAACTAGCCTGCTTTTTACATTTAACTAGAATGGTTCACTAAATTCACAGTTCAGCTCATATCACAGTTTTTAGGTTTTTGGTTTGGTTAGGTAATAAACATAAACACTTCACACACACTTGTCAGACATTAATTAAAACTTTAGTACTTATTTGAAACGTTTTCTAATGGGTGCAAACAAAAATGCTGCTTTGTTATTTTTATGTAAAAATGACCACATTACTAATCATATGCTGAAATCTTGAGTAAAATGTCTCTAAAGTAGCAGTACTATTACTTAAGTAAAATATTTTAGTAGTCTTTCCATCACTGCTAGTGTTGTTGTTTTAGCTTTGCAAGCTTTACCTGTGCAATACGTAGTTAACAAAGGTATGCATACGACTGATACTGCTGCCTTTGCAACTCTCAGCAACTTGCTACAGAATAAACTAGAAAGGCAACTGGAGAGCACAGACGTCCATCAGGGCCAATAGTCTGGCCAATGTTAATGAAAGTGAATAATTTGTGTATTCTCCCCATGAGTTGGATTCGCTCCAAAAGTCTGCTGACAGACAAACAACCAAACAGCACTAATAACCTCCTTGGCAGAAGGTAATTAAGCAGTGTTAATCAAGAGTTTAGGGCACATAGCAACAGAAACACAAGTTTTACAGTTAGTAAGGACAGAGTGATAGTGAGGTGTTTGTAGGGCATAAAAGGCATTTTGGCATTCCGTATCACTCAAATAAACAAAGTAGTACAGAAGAGAAAGAATTTAGTTTCAACCTACAATTGCTGTCCTTTGTTTGAATACACCTGAATCCTGAAAGCTACTTTTAAGCAATAGGACAGATTTGACATATTATAAACATCTAGCACTCTGTGTACACAATGAAAACATATTTCACTTTCTGAGCCTTTCAAAAGCTACGTCTCAGGTCTCTCTTTGTGTCCACTTGAACTGTTGACATCCACACACTCACAAGCTGTTTTCACTTTCACTACAAAGTCTGTCAAGCTGTGAGGCCTGAAGCAGCCAGTGGAAAGGTCCAACGCTCCAAAGCTCTCATTGAGTTATTCATGTTCAGGGGTATACCTACAGCAAAGACCTGATGTTTATGAGCAAGTGTTCAGGAATTCTGTTCCATCTGAATTTGTCAGTTACCTTCACTGCAGCAGTACTCATGTCCCACCATCTAGTAAGAGCTCTGCATCATTGTTTGAAGCAGCTTACAATAGCATTTGTGCACTAAGTGTTGTGTTGGTGTGTTGCAGCACTGCACAGCTGATACCCATCATAACAACGCGGCATGAGTGCTGGTGTTTACTTTAAAGTCACTGATTGGGTGCCTCTTGCTTATTCTAACAGAGCTGGTCCTCATCAAACACAGTGTTCTTTGTGAGTCAGCGCCAGCGGCTAAACCCGCAATTAGCCAGCAACCCACTAACATTGGCTGCATGAGGAACAGATTCGTCCACAGGGTATTTAAAAACAGGTGCATGTTAAAATGGGCTTCACATGAACACAACTACCACTTATGTAAGTGTTGAGCCCTGGAGTAGTGGAGATACTAGATTTATTTATAGAGTTCTTCTTCTAACTGATAGATGTATGTAGGCTGCAGATAATGATTATTCTCATTAAGAATTATGAATCCAATTTATTATTTTTATATTAGACCAAAAATAAAGTTCAAACACCAAGTTACCAGAGCCCAAAGTAGGCAGATTGTTGTGGTATGTTGCAAAAGGTCAAAAGAGCATGACAGTGGCGCCCCTGGGCCAACACATTCACTCTGTTAATCACTCTTCCATTTAACTGCATTATGTCAAAGTGTATCATTTTATCTTTTATATTTATTTTAAAAGTGTCCTGAGATAGCTTATGTTATGAATTGGCCCTATACAAATAAAATTGAATTGAATTGAATTAAAAAAGAGTAAGTGGTTGGGCCAATTATCTAGCATTTTGAGATAATCAGCCTCAGCTTACGAGGCAGATAAACATTCCATCAAAATTCCATTTATGGTCAGTATTATATCTTCCCTACTAAGTAAGGCCTGAGGAAAACCTAAAAACAGACAACAAAAGCTTGACTTTTGACTGTGTGTCAGGCTACTTGTGTTAGTGAGCAGAGGTCAAAGAAGGTCAATGGTCAGTCGATGTTGTGAGGGTCACAGCTCCCTTCTACAAAGACCATTAGGCGGCAGACCTCTGCTGTTGTAACAAGAACAACTGTCGTGATGGATGTGTCCACACCAGCAACTGAGGTCAAGGCAAAGCGGCGTTATGTTGCTGACCTGCCTGTTCAACCACACCATCCTGGGATCTGTGTGCTTGTGTTTGTATTTAGGGGGCGTGTGCTAAGCTTCAGCAGAGCCGTTGACATCAAAACAGGTGTGAAAAGCGTCAGTATATACTTCTGTCCTACTCAGAGACCCTGAAGCAAAACAGAATGCAGGGGTCAGCGGTCCCTCTCCAACACACTGTGTGTGTCTCAGACTAAACTTCTAAAGAATACAGTGATCATGGGGGACATAACGGCATTTTGACAGATAGTAGGGTAATAGTTTTGACTTCTTATCCCTACTTTGTTCATTGCTAAACAAATTTTTTTTTGGGGGGGGGTCAATCTAATCGACCAATTAGATTATGTTTTCCTGATGCCTGTTGGTGGTGCTATAGAAAATGTTTGGGTTCAACAAAGATATTAGGATATTATCTAACCTTGCAAGGCAGCTGGACTCACAAGATCACATGAGAATCCATCTTGCCACAGTGGTTTAGACCAATCAACGCCCCAAAAGGAACTTCTGGCAGCTATAGCATGAGATTCGGGTGTATGACAACGAGTGACCCTTGGCTCGAACACAACAATGGCGCCTGCTAAAGAGGTTAGCATAGATGCTGTTAGCATCAGTGTATTTCTTCATTGAAAGAAGAGCAAAGAAAGGCACTGAAGGCTTTTCTTCATGGAATCTCTTCTCCTGGCTAGCTTCAGTAAGAGTTTGACCTCGTTGTATGGTTCATTGATCTGATGGGTTCAAGTTCACTCACGATAGACCGTGATATACAGATGTTTGTCCAATCACCTGGCAAAGTTATGGTTTATCAACCTGCATGTTTCCTATGACCAGTAATAGCCAGAACCTGTTGGTTTGAATTTTTCCATTGTGGAGGAAGTTTCACTGTTCCTTTTGAACCATTCTCAGATTAGATTACATACAGCAGATTTAGAGATGAGGGTGACAATTTCAGTCACCGTTGCTCTATAAAATGCACAGGAAGTCCTTTCTCGGGGAGGGATTGAGCGTACCTCAGGAACCACCCCCACCTCTTCTTTCTTTTATGGCGGCATCCAGACTCTTCAGATTAAGTTCCCTGCTCCTGAGCAGCTGTCTCTCTTTTGTTCAGGTGGATTGTTTTTCAGGGGCTGCGGTATGTGTGTGACTGGGTTCCCTCCTCTCAAGTCCTGATGGACTTTGCAGGTTGGGGAATCAGGGGAGACGATCACTGGTGGAGACAGAGAGGGAAAAAGAAGGAGAGGAGGGTGGTCACTGTTGCTGCGACTCGGAATCTCAATGCAAGGTTTAATGGACATGTTGGCCTTCCTTTTGTGTTTCCCTTTGTCAGGGACCGAGCTGGCAGGCATGAGGAGTCAAGGGTAAATTTTCACAAAAAGTAATTTTATTCACAAAAAATTTAAAATAATCAATTTTCAAAATATACAAAACATTCTGGGCCCATAAAAGAGGTCAACTAAACAGAACTTAACTCGGCTTACATAATGAACAAACTGAAATACTAAACCACACCAACCAACTGACATTTGGGAAACTTAAATAGTGGCTGATCAGGCTAACTCTGACACACCCAGGGATCAAACTAAAACATAAACATTTAGCAAACCATAATAAGAGAGGCAGGGTAATCATACCTCACTAGACAAATAAATTGCCAGGACCATTAAATAAGCACTAAATTTAAAGAGGAAAATACTATATAATGTCAACCCCAAAGATATTCGGAGCTGAAACATAACACCAAAACAAACATACACTAATTAATATAATTTCAGAAATAACCTAACTTGGAATTTTCAGCTGCGTAAAACTTGGGGTATTTAGTACTACAGTTCTTTCAGAAATGTATGGGTGACAACAGCTTTAATCAAAAATTATAACTTATCCATATGTTAGTAGTGCACCTAGAAGGATTCCAGGGTGGACACAGGCCACTTAGTAGGAATACGTGTTGACAGGCCAATTCCTCGCTGCATCTCCAGCTTTAAACGCAACTTTTCCTTCCAAATACTGAAGTCCAATGCAGTTTTAAACAATACATTTTAGAAGTGCAGATGCTCGCGTTCTGTGTATGGTAGTTCAGCCGGCAGGTTTACGTATGCTTCCATCCCAAAATGGAATTACCAGAATCACTAATTACCAACACCCTGAGGATTATAGCTAGAGCCGCTAGAAAAGACAGAGAAATGGTACAATGAGCTATTACAAACTAATATAACTTTTCAGCAAATCTGAGTAAAGTCGTTAAGCCAAAAAAAGAACATTAACATACCATCCATACCATATAATGTAAACATATATGGAAAACAACCATTTAATTAGAGATTTATTCCTGAGCCTTTTTAATGCTCTTTTCAAATTATCTCCAATTGGTATAAAATGGACATGTTACTTTGTAACCTTAGCGCTTATCATACACTCAACCTGCGACCACAACATCCAAAGCAACATTCAGTTCTTTAGTCAGTAACGGAAATTTGGCCACTTTTGCACGATGACATCCTTAGTCTCACACACGTGGTAAGCACAAATGGGGTCATCATACCAGAAACTAACTCATTCCACTTCTATACAATACTATTGCCATCCATCGTTAAGCCGAACCTCTGCTATGCATTGATCGAGAGCAATTTGCATTCGAGTCATATTGGCTCAAGAGAATGATGTCAATCCTTCGGTACACATGGCAAGTAGAGTCCGTGGGAATGTCGAACTAAACATGGCCACCCTTGACAACCGAAATACGGGACAAGACAGACAGACAGAACATCCCGCTCCTGCCGGACTCTGGTGATGACAACATGCCGCCTCGGGATCTGGATTGAGATAGGACAGTTATACACATATAACCATAGTCGTGGAGAAAGACTGCTGGCTTGACATGATGTGTCACCATAAGAGAAGCAGTCTTACAGTACATCTTTAGCCTATCCCCTTCGTAATGTCGTGAGGGAGAAGCACACATAAAATGGAATCAGTAGCTGCTAATACGAAGCTGGGAGCTTGTTTCCAAGCATACCTTCTTCGGATGAGACTAGTAAATCAGATTGATGTAGTGCAGGGAAAAAAAGTTAGATGGTATAAGAACCTTATGCTATACCGCTATCGGACAGCTCAGAACCTCAGGGACATTACCATTGTAGGCCCTTGGCAGACAAGAGTAAGTGAAGCAACATCCATCTCATGGAATGTTGGGGGATATTCGGCGAAGAGGGGGATAAGGAGCGTGTGGCGGTGGAGAGTCGAGTGCAATCCAAGAGTGCATCCTAGATGACAGACCACAGATGTTGCTCCCTAGAGACGGATAGAGGTTCAACTAACTACGAAGACAGTCTTACATTGGACACTCCTCAAACAATGAATAAGTGTTCATGGCTCAGAGAGTATCAACAAATTTGTATTTAGATACAAACCACAACATATGTAAACTGCAATCGTAGTGAGCTTTTTCAATATTTTGAAGATTTACTTTCAACTTTGATGCTAGGGGGTGAAGTCTTTTTGAAGATAACACATTGCCGGGAACAAAAACTTCTCTAGTTTTAGAGTCAACCATCATTAATATGTGCAATAAGTTACATAGCAACATGAGTTATTTTTTAGCTGGGCTTGTCCTCTATCTATATGAAAGTCTTATTTATTCTCATGCAATAATGAAATAAGTGGGCGCGAGTACTTAAAGGGTCAATTGTAGTCTAGATACATGTGTGTATAAAATTACATAACCCCCTTTTAATTATTGGTTATCGTTCTTATCTGACTTATGAGCTCTTCCTTTCATTCTATCTTTGCTCGAAATTGCGGGCATACCCATAAGTTGGACATTTTAATTTCCACCAAGCAAATTTGTTATATTGTTAACTAATTTTTTTTTAGTACAATAATTATTTATCTAAGTCCAGCAATAAATTCCACACTGGATAATTGTTTCGCAGTGTTGTGTATGATCTAAATGTGTTTTTTGATTTAAAACGAGCACAGTTCAAGACTTCCAATCTCTCACATCTAAGATATACCAGCGATTATCCTCAGAGTGTATCATACAGTGCTCATTAAGAATAGCCTGCTGAAATGTCACGATGGTACTGCAGGTTGGATTTTAGCACGAAAAGATGTCCGTTAGTTTGAGGTGGGTTATTTTAGCAACCGGAACTATTCACTCTTTTTTACATGGTTAATGATCATTGTTGTCTATTTCCATATAATTTGAATGTTCCCCCCTTCGAGGTCCATTACTTATAGACTTCTTTTGAATATTCACTGGATCAGACTTAGTATTGTTTTTCAGGGCCAGTGGTCTGGTTCTGGTTGTTATGTTCAAAATGAGGTTGTTGTGTATATCAGCCATTATTAAAGGCACAGGCTCTGCGGAATATCCACATCCCACATCCGTTAGGGACCTCTGTTCCCTCCAGGTACGATCTTTGCACGGGCTGCAGGTATGCCACCGTCGTGTTG
>NW_023339751.1:22385063-22395165 GCF_004916995.1 Morone saxatilis | reverse complement strand
GTGTTGTGACAATCTTCATCGGTTCGCCCGTCACCATCCTGGTAGGTCAGAATCAATATAAATGTTTTAAGGGTTTGTAGTGGGAAAATTCCACATAGACACACAGTTATTTTATGTAAACATGCCCCCGCTATTTTTTGTTTAATTGTAGAACACATTACACAGCACCACAGTTATCTACTAAAAACATTCACATTTATGTCAACTGGGTTTTTAGACTGCACTTGCTGCTCCAATGGCTGACTAACAAACTGAATGTGTGCTCAGTCACCGGCCTAGCCATGAAGCTATTTAAATAAATTTGAAAGAAACAAAGTTAAACTACTGAAAACCAGTGCCAATTAAAACCTGCCACCATAAAACAAAACTTAACAAACACTAATGTCAGACCGAATTATTACCATTACTGCTAGCTTACACATTACCACTGCTGACCGAGAAAAAGCATCTAGTGTTGTGTAAAACGATTTCTTGTACTGTCTGCTGATGCAGTTATTAGCTGTGTACTCACCAAGCCGTAAAGTTTGCAAACCGCGCTTCTCCAACTCTGTGCTCTGCTCAGTCGTGTCTTCCAACCTTATGCTTCCAACAGGCATGCCGCATGGTCTGTTCACGCCAAACATATCCGAGCAGGTCTGCCTTGTACTCAGCTTTTAACAAACATGGACACGGATTTTTAAGTTGTGCTAACTGAATACACCTCTATGTTAAGAAAATTCATGTATTATTGAGTTAAGACTATTTTATTTATTTTCATTTAGACCAACTTATTAAATTAAGTTATAAACTCATTATAATGTATACATAACAAACTTATTTTTTTATGTAGAAAAAGCTCTTGATTTTGAGCTATACTTACTAACCCCATAAATCATTTCTTAGAGTGCATGAATATTGAATTTATTTCACCTTCATTCTTTAAGCTTGTTTGTCATAGCTTTTGCACTAAAAACAGCTGTGTGCTGCATTGGGAACAACAGTGATGAGAGCAGTTGGACTGAAAAGTAAAGTCCCTCGCAGTAAAACAAAAACAATGAGCTATAAGAAGCTAAAACACTGCGTAGAACTGAGGAGAACTGCAATATTTCTTTCTCACTTGCTCACACCTTTCACATTACACATAGTCCTGTGATCTGTTGGTAATATAAAGCTTTAAAAAAACTTTAATAGCAGATGCAGTGGACTTCCATCTTTTTCAAGGCCTGACATCTTGACCATCCGCAGACCAAGTGTCTGTGTGGTTGAGTCTGGATCATCTAAGCTGTGCTGGTTAAGGTCCAGGTTCGGAGCAGGCCAAACCATAGTTTCTAAATCAGTCTGCTGACTAGGGTCTGAGCATGTAGTCTGCAGCCAGCAGGCATGACCAAACAAAAGTGGTTGCAAACCCCAGCGAGCAGGACCGGGTGCTGAAGCAGCACTTTTCATCATGTCTCTAAAAATAAACCTGTGTCCAATGAGCTCACTCACCGTTGTGGTTAGCTTAATTAAACCATGCCGCCGTGGATTATTTAGAAATCCAATTCCTGCTTTGCAGAGAGTCCAGAAATATCATCTGCAGTAACTTCTCATTAATGATAATGATATATGATAGGCGGGTGGGGTTGTTTTCATTTTATTTTCCTTTGTGGGTTTGTTTCATAAATCTCGATTTGCTTGGCTGGATTAAAGCTCGTATTGAATGAGACACTTATCTACACAGTCCAGATAAATTAGAATAGAATGATACTCCTACATGAACAACAATGGAGAATACAACAGTATACCTACATTATAGACCTGAAAAAGTCATTTTAGCTTTCGCTAGACTGAGCAACCCTATCTCCAGACAAGGGTGTTAATATATAGAGAAAAACACTTATTTTCTTTCATGCTGGAAGTAAAATGAGAAGATCAATAACAGTAGCATGTCTGTACAGTAAATCTAGGGCTATAGACAGCAGCCTGTTAGCTTAGATAAGACTGGGAACAGAGGTAAAAAGCAAGCCTGGCTCTGTCCTGAAGTAACAAAATCCTCACAGCAGCTTTAAACATCACCAATTAACACTTTATATCTATTTAAAACTGAAAAGTGTGAAAAGTGAAAGATGATAAGTTCTGGTTTTCGGGGTTATGTGTCAGACTGTTTTTTTGTACAGGAGAGGTCACTTTCTGTTTTCATTAGACAAACATAATTCTTAAGTTAGGGTTAATAAAAAAAAATATTTACAGGACTGTGACAGGATGTAGTCTGGTCTCCTGCATGATAGTTTGGACTACACACCAGTCATCAACCATTCCAGCCTACATTACCCCTAATTTACCCTCCATTGGCATTAAATGTAAATCAAGAGTGTTCCTAGACACCCGGCTGGAGAGGTTTTTTGTTTAGTTGCATGGAAATCTGAGAGTGAATAAAATTGTTGATAGAGAAACTGTCTCCATCCAGAAGGTCCATAAATCATCATGGGACATGTATTGGCAGAAATTCAATACCTACCAAAGTAGAAGCCTAATAGTGGCAAACTGCCTTCGTAATGACAAGTGATGGACGAAAATCCATCAGCCCAAGCAATATCCATGGACCCAGTACTCTTTATATCATGTTATACTGTGGAAAAAAGCAGTAAATCATATGCAATAGTCAAGCATAGTCAAATAAGCTATGTAATTCCATCACACACTTTGACAGTAGGTGGATGATACACTAGGTCCTCCAGTTTCAGCTTTTATCTGCAAATCAAGCTCCAGTGATCAGAAAGCGCCTATATGCTCTTGCCTCTGCCTCCCTCAGCTTGTTTTTCTTACTTCATTAAAGAGATCTTTGCTCCACATGTGCCTTTAACAACTCCCCACTTTCTGTAGTCAAACCTCAGCCTAGCTGGTTCTAATTTGTTATCCCTTACACGTTATTAACCTAACCAGCCTCAAAGTGGATCTGGTACAGCGATGGTGGGGGGAAGGGAGTGGGAAACAAGGGGTTGCTGGGAGGAGGATGACACCAAAGGCATCTAATAAGCATTTGGTTTGTTGTGCTGTGCATATGGTAGTGCTTAGCGAGAAGGCCACATGTTTGGTGATTCATCCTGTGAAGGACTAAGCCAAGTTTTATGGAGTTGTCATATTGGTCAGCTGTTAAAGGGACAATCAATGATATGGACTCTTTACAAACATCTAATGGCACACAACAGGAACCCAAAGCCCCTGTTCCACCCCAACTTCACCCACTGACCTGATATTGTCTTGGCTAAACTGTGATTATGGTCAGAAACCACAGCCCATTTAGCTCAAAATAGATAGATATTTTCACATCTTGTTATGTTTGTGGCGACTTGCAAGACTTTTCTTTGTTTCTAGCTGATATTTATCTGCTGGCCTTCAGACGGTTTATTTCTCCTCTGTGGTACCCAGCTGGATGAAGAGACCATGTTAATTGTTTGATCTCTGTATTTTTGCTTTTACCTCCACCACCACCAGTTGGCGGTTTGCAGTTCGGGTTTGGGTGGTTAATTTTCCATTTTTTCGCTATTTTTCATTCAGTCTTATTCAGAGTGAGTGAGTGACTGTGTGAGTGTACCTGCTGGGGTCTGGACTGTGTGCTGGAGTTGACGAGTCACTCATTGACATTCTCGTTCAAAAAGATGATTCCCGTTCATTTACTGGTTGTCTCGCTTCCCATCACCGTAGCAGGCAGCGTGAGAGCTGTACCATATGATAACGAGTGGGTGTGGGCTGTATGAGAGGGAAAAGTTGGGGATTCTTGTCTTTCATTAGTGGCGAGGTCAGTACGTCTGGACACTTAAAAGAGTTGAAATAGATTTGTTTGTTCATTTTCGCCCATTGCTACAAATTTATCGTATGACTGCTGAGGCGGAAAGCAAACACTCCAGCTGTGAATCAAACTGCAGTAACAACTCTATGCTGGAATTTTGGTACATGGATGGTTAATGGATTGCACTTATATAGAGCTTTTTAGTCGTCCGGCCATGCAAGGTACCATGCTCATCAGAAACTAATCCCATTCACACACAGTTGTGGTGTAGTGATCACAGTTGGTACTGCAGGTCACACAAACACTTATCAGCAACTAATGCAGCTGTGCAAGTAAACCAACAGGAAACTTTCTTTTATTTCTTCTGTTTGTATGGTTGTAATAATTAGAAAAAAAAGGAATTGCAAGAAAGTGGGTATGAGTGCTGCCCTAGTCTGGCAGGTGCCTCTATCTGCAGGACGTGGAGCTGAAAGGGGCAAGTGTCCAGCTCACAAAGAACCTTAATGACTTGACCAGAACTGTATGAGAGCCTATAATTTATTTGATGAGGATGTCAGCAATATTTTATTCAAAAAGAAAATAACATGGAGGGTGGAGTGAGGGACTAATTATAGAAGAGTGAGAAAAACCACACAAACCACCAGAGGCATGGGGTGAGGACTCAGACCACTTAAACCCAATATGTTACATGGACCAGCCTTACTTGTGTCGCTGGAGACGGTTAAGAGTGTCTCTGTGTTTTTCAGCTTTAGAGAAAGAGGCTGCAAGTAAGTAAGAATAACAGAATTATATCTGCAAGCAGTGATATGTAGGCTGGGCTTCAATCTTACAATAAAACTATGAAGAGAACGTTATTTTTAAATATTAAATCTGGAATAATTAATCGCTATATTAAAGAAATAATCCAATATTTGGAGAAATATGCTTATTAGCTTTCTTTCAGAGAGTGAGAATGGCCCTGACTGTCAGAACTTAACCATAATAATACAGCAGAACTTTTCTACTATTACGGTAAAAGGATATTGGTACTGTTGAGTCTAGGATCAAGTTGGACTTTTATTCCATATGAAAATACCATATGAATGCTATATACATTTTTTTTTTAATGAGATATGATAGTTTTCTGTGCAATTCACAGACATAATATAAAAAATAGACTTTATTCCATATCAATTCCTTTAAAATGCTGCATAAATAAAGGTTTTGCCATGAGGTATGTTTGTGTCTTGAGTGTTTTACTGTTACAGAAACAGTTTTTAAATGTATTTATATACATTATCTTTATGGTCTTTTACAGTCATGGTTTGACAGTTTTTCACTGTAAAATCAAGCAAGTTTTTGCAAACACACCCCAGTGGATTAAGCTGGCCCTATCTGTGCAACCCAAATATATGTACTAGAGGACTGCATTGGGATTGGGACCCAATGCAGATCTCATGGGAGCAGGCAGTTTTGACTTAATGTGGGCGGGAACAGGCGGTCAAAAACTAAACCGTGTGCCCCAGGATTTAGCTAGCGCCCACCAGACGGTTGGAGAGAAAGTCACAAAATTAGGCTATAAAGAAGATTAAAGCCAGTTTTTAAAATAACAACAGCATAGCAAGGCAAGTCTGATGTTTCACGAACATTTCTTAGTTGTTACTGACAATAAAATAACATCTTTTCACCTGTGGGACAGGAAAAGACACAGAATCTCTTTTGTGCTGGAGGGATGGTCAGAATGCTTGTGGGAGCGGGCGGGAATGGACACACACATAGCGGGAATGGGTGGCAGAGCATGTGAGCAGAGTGAAGCGGTGAAAATTTTTTCTCCTCACTCTTGGAGCTGTTTGTTCGCTCTACACACTGTTCAAAGAGTCGCGGGGCCCTCCTCGCTCAACTCAGATTTCATCCTGCTCTACTGAAATGGCCCTGTGCTTGCTACAGAGAATGAGAAAAAGCTGTGCTATATTTAAATTTTTTTTAATTCATTTATTTTGTATGATAAGGCTGGTGTATCATACTGGGGACATCATTTATGAGATTACAAAGATCAGCTGTATGTGTGATTAGAAGTGGGCAGAAGAGAGAAAAGGACAGGGTTGGGAAGGTTACTTAGAAAATAGATTCTGATACAATTACTAATTAATTACACTGCACATGGTTTTATATCTTTAATTTTAAAATGTATTTTAAATCTGTAATCCTGCTAATAATCTCAATTTTTTACTGAATGTAACTGTAATCTGATTACATCTTTTTTCCTGTAAATGCAATGTATTACAGTTACTTTTTTTGTATCCTGATTATGCAACTCAGTTATATGTAATCTGTTACTCCCCAAGACTGGGGGACACACATAGCAGGAGTGGCATTAAGAAAACCCACACAGGGCTCTAATCTCTACCATAGCAGGTTCATAGCAGAGCAGCCAGTAGTTGTGAAGACATTTCACTGCAAACCAAAAACAACAGAAGAACAGCCCTGAAAAGAGGAACCTCAGGCCTGGTGTGCCTCTTTGAACAAGTGTAGCCCGTGACTGCTCTACTGTATAATAACACAGCACAGAAGGAAAGAGGTTGTAATTTTGATATTCAAATGCCACAGCTGCTTGATATTGTGGTCTCAGAGGGAAAGATGAAAAACCACTTGAAGTTCTTTGGAAGGTGCCTTGCGTTCTGTGAGTCCTTGAACTGCTCATCTCACTTGGTTTCACTGAAGCTGATTAAAGGCAAATTAATGAAAAAGAGAAAGACGGATGTTCTTTTTGTGGCCTGTTCAGCACTTGTTTCATTCAGAACCGCAGACGACCTCGCTGTGGAAAAGCTGTTGCCTGTTAGCCATGGCAGTGTATTCACAGAGGGGAATAAAGAGATTGATAACCTCACCTCAGATAGCTGCTACTACAGACAAAAATGTATTCTGTTTTATAGAGTCATTGGTTTGAAAATAAAAAAAACCTGTTTGCTTTTTGTGTTGGCACCTGTCTCATATAATACATGATCGTCTCGTAATGACAGAAAAAATGAACTCCCCTTTATCAATGCAATTTGTCCCATATTTTTGTGCACACCTTACTATAATGTATGTATAAACTACGTTTGCACATGCTTGGAATGACATGGTAAATGGATTGTATATAGTGCCTTTTTTAGTCTTCCGACTACTCAAAGCCATTCACACACATTCATACCCGAATGGCAGAGGCTACCATGCAATTAACCAACTGCTCATCACCATTATCTTGATCAAGAACACTTCTACCTGCAGCCGGAGGAGCTGGGGATCAAACCACCAACCATCTGATTAGTGGACGACTCGCTCTACCTCCTGACATAATATTAATGTAGTCTGAGGTTTGAGGAACTGGTTCAAAAACCAACTACTGGTTTGTTCAATTTTAGAGAAAGAACAGTTTCCAATCAAATCTGTAGTATAAAGAAACTCTATGCTCTATTTTTTCTGCCAGTGCCACCGAATTCTACCTAATGCAACCATGTGTGACTTCCGTAATTGAACCTGATTTATGTATCAAATTACAGAAGGGACACTGTTACCCAAAAGGTTTCCATTGATTTACTGTTCAGTGTTCATGGTGGTCCAATCAAAGACAAATGGTATTTTAGCTCCCTCTCATTCTCAGTGTTCTCTAATGGACATAGAGCCTGGACACATGTGTCCACTTTCACAGGACAGGGCTCTTCCGATGATTAGTGGTATTTCGCCTGCAGGGCTGTGAACATCCCTCTGACCTTTGGACGTTTCCCTTATTTCTAAAAGCTCAAGACAGATTACGACAATTGTGCATTTGCCATCCACCCAGGGTGCCAGCATCATCCATTACATGTCCAATTTCCATGCTGAGCCTTCAGCTTCTTTCAAATATTTAATCCCTTGATGATTGTACATTGTGTGATGATTAAATGATTAAATCATGTTTTTGATGATCAAAACGGGGTCATTCAAATAAGGAAAATTGTCAGAGACAATTCTGTACTTTGTGTCCATATTCTGTCCTTGTTCAATGTTTCTGAGACTTGTGTTCTCACTGCTGCTGCAACTCTACTGCTGCTGGTAACCATTAAGTTTACTGCTGGAATCAAGTACAAGTTTATTTGTCACATATTCAACATACAGACGAGTGGCACTGGTCCACTGCATGGTAAAATTAACATCCAATCATGCTCTCTATAAGGTATAAAAAGCTAAATTTGGTCAGAGGGATATTATAGTAGGGTATAGTAGTAAAAAATTCAATGTATACAAAAAACGCCCCAAAAAATCAAGCAAAAGACGGATAGAATACATTTACAAAAAAATGCAATGTAGGGTTATGGTTAGGTTTAGAGAGAACAACAAGAGAAAATTGTGCCAACATAATAGATCAATGATGGAGGTATTTGTCAACAGGGAACATCAGAAGAGTGGTCTATCAGGATTTGGATGTCTTGAGGGAAAATCGCTCCTTATAAGCCTTTTCCCTATGGCTGTGCTTCTCTGACCGCAACAGTTCAAAGACTCCATTGTTCAGATCACACCACCTGGTGTAAATGTCTTGTAAGCTGGGGAGTGCACCCCCTGAGGCACATTCGGCTGACTGTAGCACTCTCTGCAGGGCCTTGTGGTCCTGCTGGGTGCTGCTGCCATACCAGGTGGCGATGTTCCCTTTCAGTATATCCTCCACAGTGCAAGTGTAAAGTGTCTAATGCCGTGGACACACTACATGACTTTCAAAGTGTTCAAATCTCTCTACTGTTCACACTATGCAACTTTCTCTCTTGTAATCAGGAGTCTTTAAGTTGTTAAGTTGGTTTTCACACTATGTGACTAATCAGCAAGAGGGGATCACACACTACAAGATCTTTCACAATGAGTAATCCCAGAGTCTGTCTGCTCTCCAAACTACGTTTCACCAGGAGTCATTAATAACACCATTGATAACAAGAATGTCATTTAATTAGAGAAGTAGTTATTGTCGCTAGTGCACCCCTGTCCTGTGCTGTCTGTCTGTCTTCTCTCCTCTCCTCTTCTCTCTCTCTCTCTCCTCTCAATCCCAACTGGTCGAGGCAGACGACCACCCACCTAGAGCCGAAGGGTCTGTCCTAGGTTTCTGCCTCTTAAAAGGAAGTTTTTCCTTGCCGCCGTCGCCAAGTGCTTGCTCATGGTGGGAACTGTTGTGTCTCTATAAATAATTTTATATGGAGTACAGTCTAGACCTGCTCTATTTGTCCTGAGATAAATTATGTTATGAATTGGTGCTATACAAATAAAATGTAATTAAATTGAACTAAATTTGAACTGATTCAGCTGAAAGTTTCCAGTTTACAGGGTCACAGACCCAGGAGGCAAGATGAGGATGAGAGGAGAGTGCAGGTGAAATATTATTCCGCTATACCCCTCACAAAGTGAGCAAAAACAGCAAAAATGGCAGTAATACTGCATACATACCCACCCTAAATCACTGCAGGGGTAATTCCTTAAGTAGCTTTGCTTTAGACCTCTAGTTTAAACCTTGAGTGGTACAGTATGTGATAAAAATGTCAATACATTAAAAAATGCATTTTCACATTAACTCACGATCAACATTACCATGAATTAGAAATAGCCCTTGTGTTAATATGTTGTGCATTGCAATGCAGTTATTGTTACTGCAATATCTTTGGAGTTGGGTGCCCGGATAGCTCACCTGTTAAAGCTGGTGACCCATGTACCAAGGCTAAGTCCCTGCTGCAGGGTTTGAATCCAACATGCAGCCCTTTGCTGTGGGTCTTCCTCTCTCCGTCTCTCATCATTTCCTGCCACTATCAGTTAAAAAGGGAATAAAAAACCCCAAAACATATATTTTTTTAAAATAAATAATTTTATATTTGGAGTTGATCTTCCCTCGCTGATCTCGCTTTGACAATCATTCTGGTCAACAATTATGTTGTGCTCAGTTTCAGGAAGCCCAATTACAATGATGTTTTTAATTTGTAGCCACCTTTCAGTGAACAATTTAAAAATTGTCAAACAACTGCAAGTAAATTATTGTTTTGCAAAGCAGTTCAGGAGTAACAACTAATTCCTACCAGCAGAAGCAGGAGTCTGACTGGTAAGATAATCACACTCAATCACTTTCTGAGATGAAATGCTTCCAGGGATGCTGTAAGATGGAGATGAAGCCACAGAGGGAAAACACTAAAGGCAACATGATTCGGAAGAAGATGGACATGTGTCTTCTAACAACATGTAGACAACACATTATGTAAGGCAGCTGAATATGTACCTTTATTGTCAAAATCTACAAGAAATATTGCTGGAAAGTCAATTAAACACATCATTATAAACTCATCAAATACTTTGAGCATTACAGAATTGACATGCTTTCTTCACATC
>NW_023339751.1:22382416-22384963 GCF_004916995.1 Morone saxatilis | reverse complement strand
CCCCCCCCCCCCCCCCCCACACACATTTTAGTGGCCCCATTTGGCCACCTCTAAGAAACATTTCTGAGTGCACCACTTGTGACACGACAATCATGGTCCATTAAATTAAGTAAAATTTTCAAACTGAAAGGGTATGTCAAATGTGGGACATTTGTATAAGTTATGTACTGTAGTTGTAATCTTTAAGTCAAAGGCCAATGAAGCCCTGACAGACATTGTTAGCGAGACTGAAGGAGGTCGATAAAGATCAAATGAATGCAGTGAGACTGAAGCATTTAACTGATCTGATTTGCATGAAAACAAATGGTAAACTCATTCTCCAGTGACTTTACAACTCCAATCTCTATCACAGCTGTTATAACAGCAGGATTAGTCTATTTTAATTTTAAGAATCCCATGATTGCAATAAATGTACCTTTCATTTTGAGGATCATTTTCAAAGTGTGTTTTTCAGCTTGCAGAATTACAAAGCCAGCTGGCCACACTGAGCCACGTTGTAATTAGAAGGACTTGCCGCATATGGAGTGATTCTGGTCCATCGAGCCACCATCAGAAACCTTTGCAGGCACATGGCGTCCTAAGATGTGGCTGACAGTTGAAGAGACATCTCTTGGTCTGACTACAATTACAGTGCAACGACACAAGACAGGAAATTCTTTATTAGCGTTTTAAAAAGCCTTCTGCGGTGGCCTGAGGCCATAAAGAAAACCACCCGTGTGCTTTTTAATAAATGCAATTAGACAAGCCACTGGATGAGGTCGACCATCTTGATCTGACTGGCCTTTCAATCATCTTATGGCCAAGCTGCAGCAGACAGGCACACTCTGGATTCACTAAGGAGCCACCACATAAAACAGAAAGGCTATAAATTTTAATTTAGCTTTTTAGTGCTCAATGGACGAGCATCACACCTTTATGTGCGCAGGGCCCTGCAGACCATGGACACATGCTCGAACTATCAACTCGCTGTAGATTCAATGTGCAATGGACACACTGATACAGTGACCTCTTCTGTCTCGCATCAGGAATGTAATGCTGATTCTCTGTGTGATAAAGGAGTCTGTCATTACATTACAGTGAAAGGGAGGAATCTCATGTATTTAAAAAACATTATTTTATGAAACCTTTCCTATTCAGTCAAGGAAGATTTAGTGAGAAGAAGCCTCTCTTTTTGTAGGAACACCCTACTCTCACAGTTACACACATTCATACCTGGAAGCTGCAACCATAGTCTGATCTGCTGGATGCAGTTAGGGTTAAGCCTTGATCAAGGGCACCTCAGTGGTGGTAATGAGGGAGGGGCAAGTGTTGCTTCTTCACTTTCCCCACCCAGATTTATCCTGCAGGTTTAGGGACTTGAATCAACGACCTCCCGGTCCTAAGCTTGCTTATAAGAGGGCAGTAATAGGCAGTAGCAAGAAATCCTCCTGTACATACAATAAATACATCTTGCTGCACTAATTGTTTCTATCCCTGGGGTGTTTAATATTAGATATGTGACATGTGTGTCACACATAAACATGACAATGTGTAATATAGCCAGTAATTTTTAAAATATGAAATTAATTATTTTAAAAAAAATCTATTTGTTGCAGACCATTTTATTTCAGTAAAAATTATTTTTAATCATAACGTCAATTTTCTAAAGTCTGATTTTAGTCAACAATCCTAATTTCATTTTTTGTTATTGCCAAACAGATATGTGATTGGCTGTCTGCTCATTCAGACTGAACAAACAACCAACCACAGACAACAGCCTGGAAATATTTCCTCCTACTTTGTAACTAAACAACCTCTGTTTAAACTGAACTGACGTATAGTGGTAACTATATAAACTGACATACAGATGGATGCATGGGTCAGATAAGCTTGCGACATTGACACTGACAACTGTTTGTTTCCTGTTTTCTATCAGCCAACACAGGTTTATTTTAACCATGGTGAAGATCTTTCTCTGACCTTAAACAACCCTTCCAGATAAGACATTTCTTTAAAATAGTCCAGTTGGAACAAAAATGCATGTCTGATATGTTAAAATATAATTTCCACATTAAAATCTTTAAAAAGTAATCTACTCCTTCTACTTCACTATAAACTAGCGCAATCCATCCTGACTATCACACAATTTTTAATGTGCTCTACCCACAGTTTCCTCCTGTTCTTACTTTCCCACTTACTTAATTCTCCGTGGATGTGCCCGCGTGGTGCGCTTCCAGTTTTTACATTGACCACCTGTGACAGCTTCATCCGACTGGGACAGGTGCCCTAAAACCCTTGGCAATGGCAACCACATGGAACCAATGCATCATGAACGCTTTTTGTTCCAACCTGACTCGTCCGCTAATGGCTCAGGCTGAAAGCAGCACTGCCGCCACTCCCATTAGGGGCATCAGATCAGAAAAACCTGATATGTGAAGTTTTCAAAGACAATGAGAAAGAACATATTTTGCTTTTTATTTTGGAAAACTTGATGGCGTGTTTATTTAATCTAAATCAAATTTGACTGGAAAGTCAAAAACAGGAACCCCTGGCATAATGGCTAAATAT
>NW_023339751.1:22378890-22382316 GCF_004916995.1 Morone saxatilis | reverse complement strand
ACACAATGAATTAAAGAATAAAATGCAATATAAAAAATGTATAAAAATGTATAAATAAATTGTAGTGCAAAGTAAAAATATAAGACATACCAGACTGAAGGTCTGGAATCTATAATAAAACCATATAAATATCCCACAATATTCAAGATTAGATGAGCTAGAAATAGAGTGAATAGAGTAAATGAGCAGTAGTATTAAACAGTAGACAACCAACAATTTAAGACAAATTAATGAACAGTGCCTATAAATTGAAACTGTACAAAATACATGAAAAGAAAAAAGTGCAGACTTTTCTTTTACAATCGGGCCATGTGAAGAGATAAATGAGGGACACCTTCACTGTAAATCCTAATAATATATCTTAATAAAAGAAGCTAACATAACTATCCTCCAAAACATTTTGAGTCATAAGTTGGTTGTTTTCAGTGCACCTACATTTGTGGAATAAGCCCTCAAGCCTATCATTTTGGTTCATTGTAAATTGTTAGTTGTAAATCATATCTGTTTTGACAGGTAGTGTAATAATTTGCTTCAGTGGAAGAAGTAAAGAGTAAATTTAGTTTAAGTGCACTCATATTACATGAGTGTAATACACTTACTAGTTTTAAGTTCAATTAACTTTATGAAATTTATATAATTAACTAAATTTACCCAAGTTACCTTAATAAATACTTGAGTTACTGGTACTCAAATTAAATATTTTTTCCATACTAAAATTGTTGGAGATTAAATTTAAATTTAATCAGTTTAGGCAATCAGTTTCTAAGTCATCAGGTTTTACAGTGTATGATCCAAGATGAGGAGAACTAAACCAGACTGGAAGATTACACTCTAACAATCATATATGAATGTAGTTTGAGATTCAGCTGTGTAGAAAACTAGTGTCATGCTGTCTGGAACCCATTGTCATTTTGCATGGATATTTGTCCTTCATATGTTATACATATCTAATGCAGCAATAGAAACACATAGAGGACACAATGTATGAATACAAGAACTGGAAATTTACAGCTTACAGTATTGGCATATGTGCCATATATTGACATTGCCAAGGCAATGTATAAGGGAAAAATAAGAGCACTGCATTAAGAAGCTTATACTTTGAGAAGCTTATCCACTTTATAAGGCTTATATTTTTATAAGTTGCTCATTTTATATTTTGTACCATGATTAACTACAGGGCTTTACATCTGGTTACATGATCCAACATTACAACCATACAGATTTATCTTATTTGCTACTCTAACATGAAAACACGCTAAATAGAAAGCTATCTACAGACTCACACATGTAAAGTACCCACCGAGCAAGTTAACCCGGATGTAGATTTCTGCAGTTAACTGATTGACGTAATGGCCGATCCAGGCGGCTATATTTTGTGTTTACTGGTCGGACTTGGAAGTGTTAAGCTGGCCCTGACTACTGTTATTCAGCGTAGCTGTTGCAGCTGGCTGGCTAACCTCAGCTTGCTTGCTCGCTAATGTCATTGCTACCCAAACACTACCTGAGTGGATATTTTAGTTGGCTTTGACAAGCTCACAAAATTAACAGCTAACATGATCCATAATACTAAATCATATATTATGTCAAACGGTGTTGAATTTAGCCAACAATAAATTATGCACAGTACAAAGCTAACAATTGCTTTCTAATAGCCAAGACCAATGCAAGGAAGGGAAATCCAACTAACTGTAAATTAGCCTAAGCTAAGCTGGGGTTGTCCAGCTGGATGTGTCTTGGCTGCACATTGTGGGTCTGGCGTTGGTTGCTTTGTGGTGTTGGCTGATGGGTTCAATTTGTAAATGGACATACTAGTTAGTAGCATGGAGCAAAACCAAATAAAAATAAAGGAACATTGCAGATAGTAACATTATTATATTACTATAATTTATTTTCCATTGTTCAGTCTAGTGTTTGTCACTTTTGGCCGATGCCAAGGATGATGCAACAGGACGCTGACAACTGTTCACTTAAAGACCACTGGTGTCACTATTGACTGTTTTCTGAAAGTTTTCATAGAACCTTTTAAATAAGGATAAGCCTTTGAAATGCCATGTTCAGACCAATTGCTATGTAAGGTGACTGAATCCTCCTGAACTTGTGTGAACGTTGACCCAGCAGATGTTCGCCTCTCGCTTCTGGATGGGAGAGGCTGATTAAAGGTTTATGTTGGCAGAATGAAGGCTACATTACATCATTTGTATTGTGTATAGTGGTGAGATAGGCAGGTCATAAAAGTAAAACCCAACTTTACTAACTGACATACATTAATCATGTAATCAAGTAAAATTATTCACATTACTAATTTAGAATGGTTCTAAATGTCAGATCATAAATATGATAAATGCCTACTATGCTGTAGCCTAATGTGCAAATAATTTTATTGTACAGCAGCAAAAGGTGTATTTCAATGTATTTTCTGATTTGTCTCTTCTTTTCAGTATGCTCTGTGTTATGACTGAAGAGGATCTAAAGTGACAAACTTTGTTAAATAAAAGTTCAAATTAAAAAAAAAAACGCTCCACGGATTTATCATCTGTTTACCAGATATTTTTAGTACTCAGCCTGTGAAGACAGCTGAATAATGTCTTCTGAGACTCTGGTGGAGCTTTTGTCACAGTGATGTCATCAGGGTTATCTCTTGGCTTGGAGACTACACGTTTATAACAGAAAGCCTGGGTTACTAAGTGAGGGGGAAGCCAGGCAGATGTGGGCATTTCCCAGGCAAGCAGAGTGTTATTAAAGAGTATATGGTAGAGGTCTACTACTAAACTAAACTAACAAAATGTGTCCAAGCAGACACTGTGGGGGGCAGAAAATATATATAAAATAAATTTTAGGCCTAAATTTCTTTCAAAATTAATGTAATTTTTACTAGCCTATATCAGTGTGAACAGACTGCTAAAAAACATGGGAATCCATAATGAAACACAGCACAAGTTCAATCAAGAAGACTGTATCTTTATACCTCATTCAATCTGTCTAACTCTCCTTATCCGTCCAGTGTGTAACATTTAGGAGAATCTATTGTCAAAAATTGAATATAATATTCATATATTCTATTCATAGCTATGCTTTCATTAGCGTATAATCACCTGAATTGCCTTCCATGGAGTCTGCCATTTTTCTACAGTGGCCCAGAAGAGACAAACCACATGTTTCATGGCCACCGTAGTTTCTCCTACACACTTGGAAGGGGACGGTGAAGCGACAGACTTGCGATCTGCCACTACACCGCTAGATGCCACTAAACCCAACATACACCTTTAATCAGCGGACTATGTGCGTTTACTCTTTCAGTTAAACAATTATACTTTTCTACAATCTCTTCCAGCCAACCAGTGTGTATGATTTAGTGGCATCTAGTAGTGAATTTGCAGATTACAACTAACTGAATACCACTCAGCTTCCAAGTGTGTAGGAGAA
>NW_023339751.1:22373722-22378790 GCF_004916995.1 Morone saxatilis | reverse complement strand
GACCATTTTTGTCATTGTAGGGATCCTTTCCATAATGCTGTCAGACACTTAGAATAACAATCTGAGCCTGTCAGTGGCAAAAACAACAACTTTTAGTGGATGTATTTTGACTGGCGTATTTAATCATTCAATCTCTCTAACTCTCCTTATCCGTCCAGTGTGTAACATTTAGGAGAATCTATTGTCAAAAATTGAATATAATATTCATATATTATATTCATAGCTATGCTTTCATTAGCATAAAATCACCTGAATTGCCTTCCATGGAGTCTGTCATTTTTCTACAGTGGCCCAGAAGAGAAAAACCACGTGTTTCATGGCCACTGTAGTTTCTCTTACACACTTGGAAGGGGATGGTGAAGCGAGAAACTTGCGATCTGCCACTACACCGCTAGATGCCACTAAACCCAACATACACCTTTAATCAGCTGATTATGTGCATTTACTCTTTCAGTTAAACAATTATACTTTTCTACAATCTCTTCCAGCCAACCAGTGTGTATGATTTAGTGGCTAGTAGTGAATTTGCAGATTACAACTAACTGAATACCACTCAGCTTCCAAAGTGTGTAGGAGAAACTATGGTGGCTGCGAAACTCACAAAAAACACAAAAGACCCTATCTAGAGCCGGTGTTTGGTTTGCAAAGGTAGTAGAGCTTTGGTTCTCTGCCTGAACCCGATTGGACCTGACACGAATTGCTGGGTTTGGGCCAGGTTGGGGCCCAAAACAAGTGCCATAAGTCATAATATGCAGTTTACTGTCATAAAGGACTAAAGAAAGCAGAAAACAGAGAAGTGGAAATCAGAGAATTTTTTTCTGAAAAGTTCTTAAAAACTTTGAATGGTTGGTCTAGGTGACATGTTGGAATGAATCCTAGATAAGCACAAGACATCAGCACTGACTCTAGTCTGATGGGCATGAGGTCGGTGTTCCATTCTTTCTGCACAGAGCCCACAACAGGTTCACCGAGTCCAGCAGATCCTCTTTCAAACAGAGCCGGATCCGGACTAGGGAAAGTAGAGTGCTGCTGTTGTTTTGGTCGGGATCTGAGCAGTACTACTCAGCAGGCCGGCAGTGTACCAGCTGTGTGAGTAGAGTGTCCTCGCTCTGCGCACCCTAAAAATATCCCTCACTAAGTGCGCGGATCAAAGGGGGCAGCAACACCGCCATGAATCCCGCCCCGGTATTTAACCTAAAGCCTTTCAGAGGAGGAGCATGCACTGTGAGCAAAGGGCCCGCGGCATCCAGAGCTGCGCAGAGGAGAGAGAGGCTGGCTCGGGTTTCAGAGACGCACACTGACGGCAGACCTGCGGCACACAGTGGGATCGCTCAGAGGGAGCAGCAGCGAATGGGACAAACGGAGCAGAACGCAGAGGATTTAGAGTCCGTCCCTGTGAATCAGGAACATCACTGACTGACTGATGCCAATCTGCACAATGTCTCCTGTTCTAACTTTGATGTAGTTGCGCATCTGAGCTCAGAAACGTAGTTTGGAGAGCCTTTGAAGAAGAAAATAGACATCTGCAAAACTTTTCCCCCAGCAGAGAGACAGAGTCTGTCACACGCTCCACAGTTGCAGGTCGTTAGGATTCCTCTTCTGCTACCCTGCACCTGATGAAGACAGGGATTTCTGTGTGGATAAAACCAGAGTTAGATGAATAAAATGGGAGAGGTTCAGAAGTGGGGAGTCGCCAGTAAAGCGGGTGAGGAGAGGAGGACTGGCGGCGGGCAGCAGCAGCAGAAACGGAGAGATTGGAGAGATTTGTCCAGCGTAACGATTTGCATCGCGGTGTCTGTTCTGTGCATTGGAGTTTGCATTGTGGTTTTTGTGCGGACATCGGAGCTGCAGTCCAGGATAGTAAGTCTGGAGCAGCAGCAACTCTCCGCGTGGATGTTGTCTCTGGAGCAGGTGGAGCCCGTTATCCTGGGCCGACTGGACCAGATCCTGGAGGAGGTGAGCGCTTTACTGACAAAACTCAAACGTTTTAGAAGCAGGTTTTTAGAATATGGCATCTGATGGAAGATATTTTGTTTCATAGAGGTTCCTCCAGGCTGCAACTTCAGATGGGACTGCGCGTTAGTTCACTTTAAGATGATGGATAGAAGGAAAACAAGCCATACACTTAAATTTGTATTTTTACACTCATCTTGAGCTATAAGAATTTATATTACTATTTAGTAATATAGTTTTATGGGGAATGAGCTGTTCACATTATCTTCACTAAGTATTATTAAATACTAACTAACGATTATTGTGTACTAATTCATTTGAAAACTTTTTAAGTTACATTAAATCCTTTTTGGTCAGGCCTATAACTTAATTAGTTTATTTTTAGATACTTGTTCTTATAAATAGCTGCTAATCGGATCTCTAACGCATTAGTAAAATTGTAATTAACCATTAGTAACACTTAACCTGTCTGATTGAAAGGGTAAACACTAACCCAAAGGATGTTTTTTTTTATAACTTGGCAACCCAAAACCTTTTTTATTAATGGATTCTAACTGATCTATAAAGCCTTGGTACATTTCTAATTAACCAATAATAGGCAATTAGTAACTTGTTTAAAACACTTAATTAACCTGCCTGTTAATAAAAGGGAGACACCAAAGTTTTTCCTTACAATCTGGCAACCCAAAACTAGTAATAATATAAATAATAATAAAAATAAATAGTGGATTCTAACTGATCTATAAAGTAACAACTTGTAAACACTTTTAACTAACTAATTAAGCTGCCTTATAAGAAAGTGTTAGTAAAAGGGTAAACAACAATGAAAAACGTTTTTTTTATTTTTATTTTATTTATTTATTTTTTACAAATTGGCAACACAAAACTTTTTTATTTATGGTGTTAGTATTTTTGTAATTAACCATTAATAAGCCATTAGTTACATTTTATACACTCTAAGCTGCCTGATTGTAGTGTTGTAGTGTGATACACAAATCAAAGATATTTTTTTTACAACCCAAAACTTGATTTTACTAATGTATTATAACTGATATCTAACATGTTACTAGATTCTTTATGAAGTATTAATAAAGCCACCATGTACTACTTATAAAGACTTTATAAAGGCTGCCTTATCAGAGTGTCTTTAGTCAAACACAAATAAATTAAATTTAGTTCCTGCACATCTCTGAACAACCGAGCAAGCCGCACATGTGTTCTAACTATCATGTGCACCTCTTCACTGAGATAACGTGTGAGGAGCTCTCCCTGGCCTTTCACATCTGGTACTCCTACAGTTGCCCTCTGCTGCCCTTTCATTGACCACTTCCACAGCTACACTAACAAGCTCTTCCACAGTGATTGAAGTCCGGCAGAGGCCCTGTTTTCCCTTCCTCCGTTTGCTTTGGCCTAACTTTTATCACCCCCCCTCCCATGATCCCTTTCACTAGGGCTAGTATAATGCACTTACCAGGAGAAGAGAGCACAGGGTGCCTGCTGCTGGGGATGAGGGAAGTATTGCACTCTCCATTTGTTAGCCTGTTGGAAATGTTATTAGCTGAGATACTCTGTGTTTGGAAGACAATAGAGGGTGATAATTTCATTGGTTGACTGGTGATTTGTTGGAGACGTTTTAAATGAACAGTTTTGGGAAATACACACATTATTGTTAGATGAGAAGATGGATGAGCTGAAGTCAGAATGTGTTCAGGGATATAAACTGGATTCAATTGGTAATGAGGTCTCCTAAACCCTAACCTAATCCAAGTATCACAATATTAAAGTAACTTGACCTTCCTGTTTCTTTTGTATGACCTCAACACCTAATATGCAAATAAGCAGGCTTCATGACCTGTACTGCAGTCAGCCACCAGAGGGTGACTGAGATGTTTTGGCTTGTCAGGTCTTTATATATGTTGATGGCTTGCATTCAACGCACACACGCAAGTGTCCCATCCTGACAGCTCTGTTACTACCTCTGCTGCCGGCTCAAAGGTGGAACAACAATGACCCCCTCATTCCGTCTTCATACCTTTTATGCCAAGTGGCGAGTCAGAATAACGGCGCAACAATCCCACCATGAACTGGCTGTGTAAGAGGGGCTTATGCTGAGCTAGGCTAACCTGACCCCAGCTCTGCTCTTAGTCCAGTGTGCAGGATTTAGTGGCATCTTGCGGTCTAGTTGCAGACTGCAACTCACTCGTTTCGCCCTGCCTTTTTAAACATGAGGCAGAAACTATGGTGGCCTGTGAAATGTGTAAATGGCCCCAACTAATCAGTGTTTGCTTTAACCTATCTGGGCTAATGTAGAAAAATGGAGGCCTCCATGGAAGGTGACACACTCCCTTTGTAGATAAAAATGGCTCATTCTAAGGTAACAAAAACACAACAATGAGGTTGACGTACTAAAGGACAATCAAAGGTGCTGGTGACAGAGTCCTGTTTAAGCGTCTGGCTCTGGAGATCCTCCGTGGGGCCCAGTGATCCCTCCTTCTTCATTTCCAGACAGGCCTGGGGCGATGTAGCCTGCCTCTTTGTTTAGCTCTGCGCGTATAAATAGTTATTATTAATGGGACACAAGCACAGATGTGGCCTTTTGTAGAGAGAGGGAGACGTTTGTGGTACTTTTACCCAATGCTGTCCAGAATCCACCTCCATGATGACCAGTTTCCTCTGTTATGGAAAATGTCCCCGTTCCAGCAGGACAGAGTTATTAATATTCAAGTCAAATTTGGCTCACAGCAGAATTCATTCGTTTTTTGAGTAATTGGGTGGCTGCGGCTCAGGTCGTGCGGCTGTGGCTCAGAGGAAGACTGGGTCGTCCTCTAATCGGAAGGTTGTTGGTTCGATCCCTGGCTCCTCCCGCCATATGTTGAAGTATCCTTGCGCAAGATACTGAACCCCAAATTGCTCCCGATGCTGTGCATCGGTGTGTGAATGTGTATGAATGAGTTAGTTTGTACTTTAAATAAATATTACCTACTGCAGCTTTAATTAAAATTAAATCAATTAAAGAAGAGGACCCGCTCCCTCTGAGGATAAAAACAGCTCGTTCTAAGGTAGCAAAAATGCAATGATTCTTATTTTCAGGTGATTATACACTAATGGAAACATA
>NW_023339751.1:22358863-22373704 GCF_004916995.1 Morone saxatilis | reverse complement strand
AACATACCTATGGATATTATATTATATTCCTGACAATAGATCTTCCTAAATGTTACACACTGAAGCTTTAAAATCACAAATTGTTGTGTTTTACATTTATGTTTTTGTATGGATTGAACAACAATACACAGCATGTTTACTGAAGGTTTTACAAAATAGCAATCAAAATGATATAGCCTGGGTAAAAATTATTTCCCTGCATAAGCAAAACATATTATATATTTCTACTTTGAGAAGAAATAAAAGCTCCTTATAACTGCAAATTCTTAACAGGTGTCCAAGTCAAGAATAAGCTTTGTGAGGTCCTTGAATTCTACTTCCCAAAATAACTGCCATACATATACTTAACAACCCCCTGAAAGCAGCCTAGCCCCCCTGACCTTCCCCTCCCTTTGGCGTTATCTTGCCCCAAACACGGCCCCTTTAACATTTACAATTAGTCACAAACTGTTCTCTGCAGACTTGCTACAAGCCTGGTGCATATAGTGAATGCAGAGGCATGATGGGAGCTAGAGGCCACGTTGTGAGGTGTAGAAAAGTGAAAAATATAGTCTCCCTCTGCTCCGGTTTCCTCACTCTGCTCCCCACAGAGCTGTCACCCAATACACTGTTAAGGCCACGCATACATTCACACAACACAAACACAAACACATACATATATACGTCTACATCTGTGAACGCTGTGTGTGTGTGTGTGTGGGGAGTCTAAATGACCCATGTGCTAATCAGACAGCCTAATGCAAACAGCACACTCAAGCAGAAGTGCCCGAGTCACCTCTGCACTTTGTCAGAGCACAGTTAGTGATGGCTGCACACACACATAAACACACACTGAGTGTGCCTGCTAGATAAGTTAGCTGCAGTCAAAAAGGGCTGCAGCTACAAGAGGCCGTGAAAGCCCGCAGTAGCCTCTCTGTTGGATAGACGGCTGAAGTCCTGACATCGCATCCAGGGTAGCTAGTGTTCCGCTTGCTTCTCGAAAGCAAATTCTACCATAACAGCTTTAAAATCAAGCAAGGTAACTGCAGTGTCCAGTAGAAAGAGAAAGATTGAAGGACAGGGTGGTATATGGGAAGGTCTGTTAGAGACAAGGGATAAACAATGTTCAAATGTTTAACAAAACAGGTTCGATATCCAGAATCTGACTGATTTATAAAGTCATGATGTTACACACACTGATTCAGCAGGTGCTGGTTTGTCTGCCAGGAAAATCAAACACAAGGAAGAAGGCTCCCCTATAGTCAAGATGGCGATAAAGATAAAAAAACAAAACAGGCATTCATTAATCTGGTATTGTTATTTGTTAACTTTAGTGGATCATAATGGGTATGAAATTAATCTGCAGATGCACTGACCAAACGTTTCTATGGATGTCAGTTTTTGAGCTGAAATGTGGCCTACAACCACAGGTGGGAAGTACAAATACTTTGTTACTGTACTTAAGTAGTTTTTCAGGTATATATACATAAGTTCTTACTTTTCCTTCCTACATTCCAACACCCCAGATTCCAATATCTGTACCTCTCATGTTTTCAAAACTGCCTTGTTACTTCTGAACAAGACAAAACAGACCAGAGAGGGAGACTCGTTAGTTGGCTTTGAACAGAAACAGCTGGTATATTTTACTTTTATACTTTGAGTACATTTCAGAGCCTGTACTTTTCCCCTTTACTTGAGTAAAGAAGTTGAATCAGTATAGTGTATACTTTTTCCAACTTTGGTCGGTATAAAATAGAGCAGTTAGTAAAGTAGGTTTTTCAAAGATTGTGAGTCAACCTTGAGAGTTCATTGTACATATAGTCATAAATGTGCACAAAAACTATGAGGCTGATTGGTGCAGTAGTATGTTAGATTAGCTGCGGACAGATCCACACACAGACACACATGCCTAAATGCTTACGCCTAGCGAAGATAATATACAGTGTTATTGGCTAACATAACCTCTGTGGACAAACAGAGTGAACCATACCACATAATGTTTGGGCCTTCATTTTTAATAATTTGCATTTTAGCAAATGTCTGAAACCTGTTGCTCTACTTCTAGAACAGAACCAGAAGTTTTTTGGTTTTACTTCAGCTATGAAGTATCACTATGAAGCTAGGAAGTGAAGGCCGGGACTGAGAAGACCATAACAGGAAGTGTATGTAGCGGCAGTGCCAGGTCTTAATGTTAATCAGAGTACAGGATCGTGAAAGAGTTTGTCATCCTTTTAAAATAGAATGTTAAAACCACATCAAAAACTCCAGCATCGGGTTACCACCTCACACACACACTCACTCAAACAGAGCGAGTCCCCCAGCTGCTCTGCATATGCATCATAACTATAGGATATCATGGTGTGACCTTGCTAGAAAACACAGAACATCCCTATTAGGATGCAGAGTGGAGTTAGTTCAGCTACAGGCAGCAGCAATATCATTGGTCGAGTAAAGCCTCAGTGGATGGACCTATAGAATAAAACCTGATCTGACCTATGCAATTTGCATACCGTTTTCCCATCAATGACTGATTACTGAGTCACATCCACACACAAGTCATACACACCAACGTGGAAACAGTGATTTTTATCCGGTAATAGTGGTATCTCAGATGATACAAATCCACAAATTCAATTGGAAGTTATAGAAAAAAGATGCTACTCATTTGCTCTGACCTATAGCGAGATAAATTCTACATGCAGGGTTTTTAAAAGCTAATTCTAATGTTCTACAGTCAATATGTTTGTCTGCGTTTTTAGGAAAAACTATTAAATTAAAATACAGTATACAGATTTAGTGTTTTTCCACCAGCATTATATTGCTGACAGTGTGGACAATTGATATTGATATTTTACGAATATATTGCGTTAAATATATAAATGAAAAGAAATTATTTAATCTCAATTCATTATTATGAGATCATATTTCATGGCTGGAAGGTGAAAGAGTGGCGACTACAGTGCTGCCATGGAAGTGACATTATAAAACAAAGAGCAACATTATGAAAAATGACATTATAAAAAGTGACATTGTGAAAAGTGACATTATTAATAAAAATGTGTTATTGGGGTAAATGCCATTATGAAATAAAAGAAGCCTTCTAAAATGAAATTAGTTGTTCAAAAGTCCTGAGTCTAAGTCACAAAGTGACTATGCCAAATGCTAATAAAAGGAGTGAAAAGTGACAAAAAAACATCCAGGGTTCACAGTGTTAATGATGTATTACAGTCTGTATGCTGTTATTTTTCATTTTGTTAAACTTACAACATACTCAGAATCAGCTGATCGATGATGCTATTTTTCCAAAAGGGCATTTGGTTGATTAAAAGGTCAGGATTAAGACATTGCTGCTTCCAGAGTTCCTTCCTTCCAGTGGCAGATTTCTGCTACTTTATGAAATTATTGTTTCCTACAGAGGAAAAACTGTATAATTAAGGTAGCAGGACCTTTAGACTGTAGGACATAATGTGAGGACATGAGTTAAAGGCTAATGACAGTCTTTGAAGTATAGTCATTACATTTCTCTCCCTCTGGCAGGCTCTATTGTCAGCTTTGATGTGGTTATAGGTGCAGCCCTTTTTGTTAGGACTGACTGCTACAGTACTGAATCTCTACTCTGCATTATCTCCATGTAGAATGTATATTACAATGATGTTGCCTAAGGGTGGACCGCAGAGAGCTTCGGCTGCACGGCTCCCTGGATTATTTTTACTAAAGACTTTTCCAGTTGTGACTGGGGTCTGCCAGTACTAACCAAATACATTCCTGGAAGTATTCATGAATAATATAAAGTGGGCTATGGGAAAATTGTGTCTGAGTGTGCAGTCCTGCAATTGATTCCGCATGAGACTTTTGAATGACGAGAGCACTTGAACTTTGGAATCCTTATTTTTTAAGAGTGTGCTATATAGCTGACCCCATAGTTAAGGAATAAAATATTCATGAAAGGCCTGTAGTATATACATACATTTATTTTTAGTTCTCCTCACAGTTTTTTTTACAGGTTTGGTTTCTCTTCAGTTTTTATGCTTGTTAAGGCCTCGATACACTTCAACCAAAATGCTTTCTGGATCATATAGAAATGCAAAATTGGGTTCAGGCTCCATCCAGCAATTTTTGTAACACATTTTTGAAACAGACCATCTGACTATTTATATAGTAACCGTCCAGGTTTCAGGTGGTATGAAAGTAAGCAGGGTCTGAACTTATCATGCAACACCAAGAACACTTTCAAGAGAGAGATGTATTTCAACCCGGTCTCACTCCCAAGTCTTCAAATACTGCCGTATGGTCAGTCGCCCTCCACTGCAAAGTATGATGCTGTAGGTTTGTCCACAAGAAAACATATAATTCAAAAGGTGAATTCTTTTCCCCAAACAAATCCCTCAAACTAATACAGGACTGTAACCCAGGAGATCGCTTCTCATGTGCCGTGTGAAACATAAATGAGAAGTAAATAATTTATTTTAAGTAAGATATAATTATGTCAGGTATCTTACATAAATTACTTATCTTTTCCTAATCCTAAATCGTTGTTAGCCCTTACCTAAACTGTGACTGTGTCACAATGTTAACAATGCAAGTTTTAATTTGAAAGTCGGGATGAGCGAATTCACCATTATCTGTATCTGTATCTGTTCAATCAACTAAATTATCTGTACTTAGAATGGGTGGGGCTTAACTCAGATTTAGGTGGTGCTTAAACTGTAAGTAGGTGGGACTGGAACTGGAAATTATTTATTTAGGCCTGAAATTTATATCGGTTGATCAGAAATTGCTATATTTATTGGAACTATTTACAGAAAACCATCAGCATTGAGCTTCAAAACAATGTTTTCTATCACAAAAGTACAAGAACTTTTTAAATAAAAGTAAAAAGACACATTTTACTCGTTTGATACTTACATATTTACATTATTTGTACCAGATACTCGTTTCAGCCAAGTACTCACTCAAACCTATTTGAAAGTGTAATCGGATGTTGCATATTTATTGTTGCTAACATGACAACGGAAAATGACCACAGGGTCATATTTTCATATTTTACCCCACTCTGTGATGGCTGGGTTTAGGCATTTTCAGACAACACTTTGTACAAATTTGTCCTTTTCCAAAAAAAGAACCAAAAAAATCCTAGTCTGATCCTAGTTTGAGCCATAGCTGTCCTCTGACAAAGCAGGATAATGTGCACGCTGAGGTAACAGGCAGTACTCAGAATATAGCAGCAGTGCTCAGAACGACATCCCCTTCAGCACCTGTTGCTGGCCTCGAAACAGCCCGTGCTGGCATTCCTCCGCTAGTAAGCATCACCAGCGGGACTGACTGCTATGCTGTGGAGAATGTACTCAAATGGTTTTTTATTCTATTCAGGGTCAAATCAAACACAGGCTTTGTTGATCTAATAAGGGCAACTGTCACACTTAGATACCTTGAGAAAAGGACTGTAAGTTGCAATTTGAATGTTTGTTCGCTGTTTTTACACTTCTACATGCTGCTGGTGCTGGTTTTAAAGGGAAACCAAAACTCTGAGACTGAAACAATGTCAAGCAGCAATTTCATGTTAGGTGCAACATGATATTGTCAGTGTGTTCTAACATTCTTTTGTTCCCTCTCTCATGCAGAAGCTTGCAGCACGACTACCGAAGACACGGGAGGTGAGGGAAGCTCCCCACAGCTGTCTGTGTCCACCAGGTAAGTCGCTCACCCTCCATCCATTCACCCATTCACATGTTTCTCACTTTCTCTTATATTACTGATTAATTCAACTTCACACAAAGGACACTGCACACTGAAAAGAGGCGAGAAGCTTCATTTGGCCATTTAAACAATTTGGACCATGTCACTACAGGACATTCCTAAAGGTGATCACTACAATGCTGCTTTGACAGTGGGTATTCAACATATAGACATCTCTCTGTCAGCGCCTGCATTTGCTCTGTGGGGATGACTCTCTAGGTGACATTCCGGCTTCCTTGGGGCCTTATTCTTCAACAGTTTGGTGCCCATTTTTTTGTTGGGTGAGCAGATTACCAGGGACCAAAGTGTTTTTCAAACAGTTCAGAAACACTGGGAGTAATTTAATTAGAATAAGCTTTGGGCCCAAAGGGTCAATAGATGGAGCTGCAGTGGATGTGGAGCTCAGTTAAAGCACTTCTAAAGGTCAAGAGAGCTCTTCACCATACATTACCATCATCAGTGTGTTGATCTGTTGTGTTTCGACTTGTTGCGTCGAGAGGGTTTCATTTTAACTTCACAGGAGAGCCATAACAAAAATGACTACTACAAATTGTCCTGACTTTGTTTTTTAATTTAATATTTAATATTAGAACTTCATAAATATATATAATGAACAATGTTTTTACATTTTTTAACCCCAAATTGTTCAGTGTTAGGTCTTTTTTGCTTTTGATTAATAATTCAATTTCAATTCAATTCAATTCAATTTTATTTGTATAGCGCCAATTCATAACAGAAGTTATCTCAAGGACACTTTTCAAAAGTTAGAGCGGGTCTAGACCGAACTTCCTTTTAACATTTAAGAGACTCAACAGTACACCAATGAGCAAGCCTTGGCGACGGGGTGGCAAGGAAAAAACTGCCTTTTAACAGCCAGAAACCTTAGCGGACAGACCCTTTCGGCTCTTAGGTGGGTGGTCATCGTGCCTTGACCAGTTGGGGGGGGAAGATTTTAGAGAGAGGAGGAGACAGAGAGATGGAGAGAGAGAAAGAGAGGAGAAACAGAGGAGGAGAGAACGAGGGAGAGAGACACATGGTAAGCCAACAACAGCAGCAACCAACTACATTATAGCTAATGACTCGATGACGGATCATGAAAAGCCATGATTGACGATGCACAGCAGCAACAATGGGGACAGCGAGCAGCGACAACAGTAACTCGTAGCAATAATAATACTTAATAATAACTAATATGAATACTAAATATCCAGTGGATTTTAGCAATGGTAGTCAAGCGAGGACCATGGCAGGGAGCGGTCCACCAGGTCCATGGAGAACCTGGTGGAGACGTAAAGCACAAGAACTCCGGGGGAGAAGGTGAAGGGTTAGTACCTATACATTAATGGGACATGCATGAGTGCCAGAAAGAGGATGAGAGGAAAGGAGGAGGCAGCTCAGGGTGCACAGATTGGGGAGATCCCCCGATAAGATCTAGGGGGGCCTTATAGCCAGCAATAACTAAAGGGATGGTTAGGACTCACCTGATCCAGGCCCATAACTATAAGCTTATCAAGAGGAACGTCTTAAGCCTACTCTTAAATGTGGGGGATGAGGGTGTCTGCTCCCGAACCACAAACTGGAAGCTTGGTTCCACAGGGGAGAGGAGCTTGGTAACTGAAGGCTCTGGCTCCTGTTCTACTTTTAGAGACTATAGGAACCACAAGTAGCCCAGCATTCAGAGAACGCAGTGTTCTAGAGGGGTAATAGGGTACTATAAGGAGGAGAATTTTAAATTCTATTCTAAATTTAACCGCCCGATAACCGCCCGAAAATTAAATTTTCTAATGCTACATAGTTAACAAAGGCATTTCTTTCTCTTTGGCCACTTGTGTCATATAGTGATCTCTCTCTGTGCTAATCTGGCTGGATCTGGGCCTATTTTTCACTTGTACAATCCAATGAAAGCGAGCTAGTCTGTTTTACTGATGTACAACTATCTGTTGCATTTGGTAGTGAACATGCCAGCTGGTGGCCTCACTCTGCACTTCAGCTCACGCAGACATGATGACAAGCTGAGGTGTATTTGCAGCTCAGCTGACAGCCAGGGTCATTTTGTGTCGTATCAGGTCATAATGCAAGCTGGTGTGATGAGGTGGCATCACTGAGGCTTTCCTGGATAACCAGCCACATCATTGTGTTCTGCTCTCTGAGAACTGGACATAGAGCACGGACTGTAGGACTGCAGCTCAGCAGTGCACCAACAATACTTTACCTCTGAACTCTGAAGTCTTTTTGGTTTCGATCCATTGCCTTTGTCAGACATAATTAAAAATATTTTAGAGAAGAATTCCAGGAGATTTATATAACCAAAATACTCAATAACTGTTTCAGATTTGCCTCCCAAAGCTAAAGCAACTGAGTTGCTGAGACTGGCTGAGAAACTCTCTCAGTGTCTAAAGCCACCTGTTTGTCTGCTGCAGTCATTAAGTCACCAGGTCATCAACGTGTGTGTCTGTGTTTTTATGAGTTGACTCGCCGTGTTCACATCATATGGGATGGATGGTAGAGGTGGAGAAGATTCCCATGTTTGAGAGTTTTCCTGTCTCTGAAGACAGCTGTATGATTGCAGAGTTGGTGGTGTGAGGGTTAAAAATACTGTGCATACACAATTCAACAACGCAATATCATGTAGGGATAACAGCACACATTTGTGACAGACTGTCATGGAAGTCATTCATAGTGTTGAACTTGGTTGTTCATGTGAAATGTGACAGATATAGTTGTGTAACACATGAAAATAGGGAGCTAGAAAGAGAAGTTAAACCATGGATCCTTTTTTACCTCCACACAGCTGACCAATCACGGTGTAAAATGAGTGTGAATATCAGATTGTTGGTTTGGGGAAGTTACATAAATGGTTGGACACAACTAACTGTTTCTTGTGTGTGTGTACTGTGTGTGTGTGTGTCTGCCAGTGATAGCACTCTGAGAACAGGGGGAGTTGCCCGTCACCACACATTAGTGTTAATTGGTCTTGTCAATAGGATGTTAGTGTTTTAAAATGGCGGTAAGTGTCTGTGGGACTGGCTGTGAACGCCTGTTAAGGTGGTTTGCTTGCAGCTTCAGAGGAGATTCTCCAGCCACTGCAGGTGTGGGAGTCTTTCAACTTCGAGCTGCCAGCTGGTCTGGCACTTTTACAGCTTCTTGTGACTTTCTGTCTTCTACAACTGGTCGAACAGGAGTCTGAGAACAGGGTTTTTGTCTTGTTACCTGTCAGCCAAAACTGACAACCACCTCAAAACACTCCTTTTTCAGTTCCTCTGATGTTTTAAGAGGAAACAAATATTAAGTTTAAAGTTAAATCGGGTGTCCATATGACCTTTAAACAGGTTTTGCTTGACATAATCAACTTTCCTGTTCCTACTGGCCCATAAGAAATCCCCTCTTAGTGCAGTTGCAGTGTAAGTGATGGGGGACAAAACTCACAGTCCTCGTTTTCTGTCCAAATACATTTAGTTAATATGAGTCCTCAGCAGTCTGAGTTAGCAGTAGTAAATCAGAATCAGAAATAATTTACTGATCCCGGGGAGGAACTTGTTGCGTTACAGTTGCTTAAAGTGCTCCCAAGACATTAAAGAAATACAAAATAATAATAAGAAGAAGACAACAGGAGCAACTGCAACAGGCACATGCACACCATTTTTAATAAAGTGGACATCTTCCAAAGTTACAATGTTTTTTGTTCATTGTGTTTAGTATATCCCTCCACTTCAGTCCATTATTGGATCCATGTATCGTTTAACCATAATTACTGTATAATGACCGCATACCATAGCAAATGTCTGTCTGACTTGTTGCTGTTGTCAGATCAGCAGACCTCGCCCTGGCCCTTGTGGGACTCATGTACAGATGGCTATAGTGCGCCCTCCCAGTGCCCACCTGGTGCCTGCCAGTCAGCACAGACCGCACGCCATGTTCACATGGCTGCCATGCTTTTGATTATTTACAGTGCCAGGTGACCGAGAGGGCAGACCTCTGACGCCTTGATGAAGACACTGTGGCCTGGAGTGCACGTTGTTTAATCACAGAAATAGATTAAATAGCTCATACGATAAAGAGACTAGATGATTCAAAGTCTGGAAACATGGCTTATGTGTAGTTATTAACTTAGATGGATTTTTACCAACATTGCACATCTTATGATATAAATGGTCAGATGGCATAGTGAGCATGTTTATGCTCCCTATAAGATAAAGCCGTTGCATTTTAATGACCCAATTAAATTGTCTCTATCTATACATACAAGGTGACCTTAAAGGTTTCTGTTAAAGTTAAGAGTAATATATGATCTGTGTAGTTGTCAGAAACATAGCTGTTGTAACTGTAGTTGTTCATGTGTCATGGATGTCTGTGTGACACTTGAAGGACACTGTATTATTCTGAGCTTGACATGTTTCTGAGCAGCCTGTGAAAAATGAACTTTGTAAGTTGCTAAAAGTGGAGCAGCAGAATGGGAGACACTGCAGGCCTCAAAGGTGCCACCGAGTCTGTTGTCTTTCAAATGTTTATCGTGACCATGAAACAAAGCAATAGGCCTAAAAATATGTTTAACATACGTGTTGCTTTAAGTGGATGGAGATGAATCACCAGACACATTGCTTACGGCTGAGTGGGCTTCATATCAACAGTCTGGGTATGTTGTGTATTCGCAATCACCACATGGCCCTATTAGGGTCGGACCAAGATGGGGTTTTGAGACAATGGAGCAAAGCCTATATGAGCTGCTTCATGCAGACAATTGGAGCGCTCTGACAGAGTGGACACATCGTATTCCATTCTGAACATCACACATCCAACACACTCTTCACTATAAGATGACAGTGCTCATCTCGCAGTCATCACTACTGCTCTTCCCCTAGAGCACTTCAATATTTGTTCACTTATGATGGTTATTCCACATATCCTAGTTTCCTTCAGAGCTTTAGTGGTCTTCATCTTTAAATATTGAACTTTAATTTGTGTCTACAATGTGAAATTTAAGCTAGTGAATGGTTGGGACAGTATATTAGCATATCAAGTAAGGTCAGATTAAAGAAAATAAAACAATATAATTATTCCAGCGTTGGCCAGAGATGACTCAGCCTTGATCTGGTGGATATACTTTTATTCCTCCAAGCACACACAAAGTACTCAAGCAAGTAAGTGAACACAAGTGAGCCATTTGTCTAACCCTGGATATATAAGCACTGTTAGGCTGAAATGAGTATCTGATTCTAGTCGTCTTTCAGCTATTTCTTATCATCACTTCCCATTTTCCCTCTGTGCACACTACATTCTTACCACAGTGAGTAACTGGAAACCAAAAACTGAATGTACACACTCTGCATTCATATACTAATACATCATTTTGTATAAGTAGGTTGAGTGGTCTAGTTTTTATATTTTTACCGTCTGAAATACACATATTACTAATCTGACTTTTATATGACATTTCCTAAAAATGTCCCATACACCAGTCTGGCCCCTGCTCTATACAGCATAGAACACTGTGGTCTGGTTGACTGGATGAGTAAAACTATGTACTGTATGTGTCACCTCTCACTTAGTATCACATGCCAACCAGCCACGCTGCCAAGAATAAAGATTCTTCCCTGAGGATAAGAATATTCCGCAGAGCCTTTGTTTTCATTGGCAGCCAGAACATGATTGGTCAAGTTTGTTTGTTATAATGACCTGCATACCTGTGGTCTTAACAAGTCCTAAATAACATATCTCCATTTTAGGATGAATTAGGTAATTGGCCGATTTGGGGTTAGGATTGGGATTTTGCAGGTGAGGGGACTACACTTTAGGGTTAGGATTACAGTAAATTTAGCTTGAGTACATAACGTAAATTAACTTAAGTGCATTCCTAAAATAAGTTGTTCACTTTAGGTTTCACAAGGGACATTAACAGCAGATTCATGGGTTAAAGTCCTGTGTTTGTTAGACCAATCCATCCACCCCACCACCTCCACATGCAGACATTCTCGCACTTACCACGACATTGCCTGACTTCAATGCCGCTAAAGGCACCATTTTGATTACTTGGGAATAAGAACATGTTGGTTACTCTCTGTAATGAACTCAGTAGTGCTAGTATTTCGGGGCGTGGTTGAAAACTGTCTCTCTCTGGTAGTTTTTCTTAAGCCCTGTTTGCAGCTTTAAATAAGTTTCGTAAGATCTGTTTAGTAACTATCAGAGGAAGTGTACCTCATCGTCACATAAACAGAGCGTGAGGATTGTCTGTGTTTCTATGTTCTACAATGAGATCAGGCCATTGTTGTGTTTCAGGACAAAGGATACAGTGTGTATACATTACACAGTGATTTATGGGTGTGAACATGCATGAGCAGGAGTTTATCCGCCTCATCCAGGACTTTCATAAACAATGTTTGCATTTTTATTTAGAACACCGTAGAGAGAGCCAAATGATAGATCCCACCAGCAAAACAAGCCCAAGGTCATATGTGTTTGAACAAGCCACATGAGTTTAAATTAGCAGTTCATCAGGTCAAAGTAAAGAGGAGAGGAACATGGCAGAGATGTGATGGAAGTCTTGAATTCAGGCCGAAAGTCTGACTTGATTTCCGCACATTGTTGTCAGGGAGAGGATGATTGGCAGTTCTTCTTGGATGAGAGTAAAGAGAAAGAGAAGAGAAAGAAAGGATTGTGAGACATACCCCTCCTCCCACTCCTGTCAATCGCATTTCCGCCTCAGAAAAGAAGCCTCGACTCACAGGATTTTGCTGCTTTGTGCCACAGCGTCACAATGCCAAAGGACTTCAAGCTATGGGGAAGGGCTCAGTGTATTGATCTCAAGAGTCATGCTTAAGTCTGAGAATATCATTGTTCTATTGTTCTATTCTATTTAGTTCTAGTGTTTTTGTAGTTCTGATTTTATACAGCTTGGGTAATTTTTTCACAATTTCATCTCGAATGTGGCAGCATTTCTAAAAAATTAATCTATATAGCATGCAAGACACGAGCAGTCAGTCAGCCAAGTAATTTGGAAGACATTGATGACCAAAATTGGCAATGAAACCCAAATTGTCAACATTTTCCTTCACGAACCCCATGGGATACTAATAGTTTTCACTTAAACCCACACTGAAAATCAGTTCCATGTTTGTATTTCTCTAAATATTTTTATGCTTATGACCTCACTTCTATCTTGGGGCAAGCATACTGTGAACCTTCCTCCTGCACAGACTTGGATGGAACATGACAGGGCTGTGAGGGTGAGGGTGGATTAGTCCTCGGTAAAAACAGGAGGAGATGGCACGGGTTCAGCAGGAAAGAGACAGGAGGGTTGTTGGGTGGGTTTAAGGCCCTCTAAAGCCAAACACTTCTGAGGGAGGAAGTTGGCTTTGACAGTTTACCTGGCTGAGATCCCAGAGGAAGCCATGACAGGAGAACAGGCATGAAATCTGACTCCTCCACTCTGAATTTCCCCACTCCCTGCCAGTCGCACGGCTTGGCAGCCTGGCATGGTTGGCATAATTTAGCCCTCGCCCCATTCAGACCTGTTACCCACCCACCACACACACTAACAAAGGTCCACAATTATTTATTGTGGTTATAGTTTCAGGTTACTGACATTCAAGTTGATGTCTGTTAAGGGTATTTCTTTCCCACTAAAATACCACTGATTTATTCAGTTTGCTCAGTTTGAGTCCTGCAAGTGTCTTAACTGACCTCACCCTAACCCTAACTGGATTACCAACTGGGCAAATTGGGAACCTGTTCTTGGGCCCCAAAAGCCCTATTACTAGGTGAAATATGGGCAAACAGAAAGTATGTTGTAGCAAAGAACAGATGACTCACCTCTTGGTGCTGACCCTAAACATCAATGATTCAAACTTCAGATACAGAATATACATTAAATTGCAGACAAAACATCAGACTGTATCCAGAGCAACACAGGACAACAACATTCGAGGGCTACTCTCCGCCCTAAATCTGTTATCAAAATTGTTGAATCAGATGTGGAAAATTCAGAGACTTAGTTTACTTTATGCAGAAATCCCATAAATGACATCAAAATCTGATCAGAAGTGTCCCAAATATTGGTTGTGACAGAAACAGGGGGGCAACACACTGAAGCGGATCCCTACTACTTTTCCCTAAAACTACATCAAAACAATTCCAAAACCATCTTCTTACAGCAGAACTGGCTACACTCTCAGCCATGTCATGATAATATCAGAGGAGCTTAGCTGTGCTTGTATCAGCGAGATGTAAATAGCACACTGGTTAGGACAGGGGGCAACCTGTGTAGACAGTGCTATGCAGGAACAATGTGACTTTTTTATTGCCCCACGATACAAACTCTGGACTGAAGGGCTCCGGTGCCAAAACAACTGCTAGGGTGGTGGTGCAACTAAGGGCAACAAGATCACCCGGGCACCACGAGCATTCCCAGCAGTCTGCCTGCTGACAGACCACTGCTGCCCACAGACCGGCATCAAAGAAAGTGTGTATTTGATGCGTGAGGTAGAGCAGCACAGAAACAGATACATGTTGAACTGCCTATTAAAACATATCTGATTTTTAGGGGTGTAAAGATTAACTGGCACATATCTAAAAACTGATACAATACATAGATTCACAACCTAAAGTTGTCAAAATATAATTCCACTTTAAAAAAACAATATTTTCTTGTTTTTCTGGACAATGACTTTGATCTGCCCCTCATCTGCTAGCTAGTTATGTTCCCCTGAAAAATAAATGTCTTACGCTTCCTGAAATCATTACAGTAAATTTGTAGTCTAGTAGTAGTGCACAAAGCAAAGGTAAAATGTTTACTGATGTCTGTGCCTGAAATGGGCCAGAACTCAGTCTGATTACAGACAAAAATCTCAATTTTAGCCAATTAGAGGCAGAGTAGGGAAAGAATTTGGGTAGGCCTGCATAACCGCGTCTCTGTGTAAACACTAAGCTAACTTAACACTGAGAAAACAGTGCTGAAAAAATAGTTTTTTAAAAACACCAAAATATTTTGGTTTAGGGGTACGTTGTGGTGAGGGTTGTGCTGCATTAGGGTACTAGCACCTTTTTTGGTCCAATTCAGGCACTGACTGACGATTAACTGACAGGACTGACAGGAGCAATAATGCCTCCTTTACAGTCCCTGACAAAAGTCTT
>NW_023339751.1:22336416-22358763 GCF_004916995.1 Morone saxatilis | reverse complement strand
TGGGTCGAGAGTGGGCTTTTTAAGAAGGGGTTTAATTACAGCTACTTTAAAGGACTGTGGTACATATCCTGACAATAAAGAAAGATTAATCATATCCAGTAAAGAAGTGCCAATTAAGTGGCTCCTTAACCTGTGGTAGATGTTTCCAACAGACACTCTGGCTGATCATTTTATTGTTTGCCTTTCTTTTGTCTTCCAAATGAGTTTGACTCCATGACTACTAACTGCCTGACTGCTTGTGTTTCTTGACCTATTAGACTTCTCACACTTCAACCATTAACTTGGTGCATAAAATGTTATTACAGACAGGAATCATGGCCAAAACTACAAAAAAGACCCACATTGTAATAAATCTGAATGATTTTTTAAGAAGAAGAGGTGGGGGTCAAAGTAAGGTCTATCTAATGTTTGGTGAGATTTGGCTGAAATCTTCCTCAGAAACATGCTGAGAGTAAAACACAAGTATGTGAATGCACAACAACGTCTGTTTGCATTGGATAAAGACCACCAAACACACATGCATCTCAGCTTAATTTTCAAAGTTAGATGTTATTCTCGTGGACAGCTGAGTTGTTTTCCAGATGGTCCCGAATTTCCCAACAAAACAACTCACAGGTTTCAGTACTAACAGTGAGCTGTTGTGTATAGCCGGTATGATTGTTCACATTATGGTATTAGGTACATTTTTACTGGGGGAGAAAGTTAACAGCTTTGTTGGACAGGTCGATCCACTCCAAACAAAACGTGTTTGTTGAATTCACACTCCGCAGACACTTTGCTCATGTTCACACATTTCAGGCTTTTTATGGTGTTAATTAGTTTCCTCGTGTGAATTCAGCTATGCTGTTACTACTGTAGCAACAGCCTGTACAAGCCCTTGAAGCCACTTAGTGAACAAATTCTAAATCATAACACACGTCAATGTCTACTGCTCTTCATGCTGGACTGGACACACTTTTGGGAAACTTTTTCCCAGAACTTATTTTACTGAGAGAGAGAGAGAAAGACAGACAGACAGACAGACAGACAGACTGCAACAACATTAGCAACTGAACAATTGTGTTCTTTAAGCAATTTGAGTTGAACTGACTTAAGACTTTGTTTTAATAGTAGCTTGGCTTCTATAAGTATGTAAGAAAGTATGCAAATTATGTCACGCCATGCTTAGAATACAAAGAATAATACATAATTTGGAAACCTACATATTTCTAAGGGCATTTTTAAACCACACAAAAAATAACCAGCATAAACAGTGACATCAATATACAACATTATCATCTTTTTAAATTCATTTTAAATTTTGTTTTGCAAGAAACATCAAATTAAACAGTAGTAACCCCAGTTTGGTCAGCCCTGGTGTACAGAGGCCAACACCTTGTTCTTTCTTTGTCATACACCCACTGTACAGAAAAACACTATGCTACTGTGTCACCACATCAGCTCTGTCAAGCTAATGGTAGTCATTAAGATACATTTATTCAATAATTACTGCTTACAGGGAACACTGAGCCAAAACTGATATGCTATCAAGAGAGTAAGTTATCCACAGCTCCATGACTAAGACCCCCTGACACACACACACAAAGTCCCAGTTTGGCATACAGTCTTTGAGGCCTGCGTTGCTTTGCTCCAGACATCCTGTGGGTATCGGAGTGATTTAGCAAACCCACAGGGAGCGTGCTCTTATGTTAACAGACCTCGGCCGCCTGCCAACAACAGCACGTTTCAGAGGCATTTTTAGGAATGGAGTTGAGAATAGTTTTTTTTTTCTTCAGCTGGCTGAAGGAGGGCAGAGGGAATGGTAGTTAAAATAGTAGTAGCTCATTTGCAAAAGGTCACGTATCACCTAAAAGTTCAGTTGTAATTAGGGGCACTTGAAAGACCGGGCTGAAGGGAACACACACACACACTGGCCTCTTCAACATATGGTGTTGAGCTACTGACCAAAGAGGAAATCTACATCTTAAAGCAATCTTAAAATGTGATAGAAAGCGCACCATTGCTGTAAAGGCCTGTTGCTGCTCTGAAAATACACACTCTTCCTGGAGTTTTGGACATGTTGGAAAGGATGAAATCAGGTTACCATTGTCGTCATGATAACAATAATAAACACGTGGTTAACATTGTGAAGCGGTTGCAGTTCGGTTAGGTTTTGGCATCACGACTATTTGGTTAGGTTTAGGAAAAGGTAATGGTTTGGGTTAATATAGGTACTGTAGTTATGTCAGTAAGTAGTGTACGTAAGTTGGTGTATTTCAAATGAGTGAATGGCTAATAAGAGGCTTTGCAATGCAGATAAATGGAAGTAAAAACAGTTTGTGGCTCAGGACTGAAATATATTATGTAACGCTTTCCTTTCCTACTTTTAGAGCCAAGTTATAGATGGATAACTTCATTATTTTAATGTTAAGTCGGTCATATTGATTTTGTTTTTATTATTAAACAAAACTTTGAATCCACTGCCAGGTGATATTAAATGTCTGAAAAGATACTTTACTGTATAGTGTTAAATCACTGAGAGATGGTCCAAATGAAAACGCTGAATGTTAATAAGGGACGATCAGCAGATGGCTATGACTGAAACCTTGAATAATATTATGTCCGCCTGTAAAAATGTCTTCCCCTCCACAAACCATGGTCCAGGACTCTCTCTGTCCAGCTGTAACATCAGTAGTTACAGCTCAGGAGGAAAAAGTTTATTTGCCATGGTGACGCTGATGGATGTTTCCCCTCTATATTGGACAGTAGAGCTGTTTTTCACAAGATGGTTCTGCTTTAGACACATGTTGTCAGCTAATGACATGAGGCTTGTGTATTAAATAAAGGCTGCCTATGTGATGTTTGTATTTACTGTGTGGTTTGATTATTAGCAGTTTTGGGTTAAGGTTTGCTGAGGATTGGGGATTTCTCTCTGTTTTCTCTCTGTGTTTTCTGCAGAGATGCTGCACCACTCTGCATTTAAAGTTGATGGTTGGAGATCCAGTCCACATAGTTGGCTTTGTAAAGGAGTTGAGGAATGTGGAAAGCTGAAACCTACAGCCAGGACTACAGGAAAATGAGCTGTGCCAAACATGGCTTGAATGTTCAACTTCTAAAGAGTTTTTTTTTTATCTGAATGGAGCTTTAGAAGCTTCTGTCAGACAGGTGATAGTCTTTTGGTTTCCATGGACTCTCCTATCTCCTTTGTAGATAAATCTGGTCTCCGACGAAATTGTTCACCAGTGCAACCTTCACACACTTACCTTTCTTTCCACCTTTCTATAAAAAAACATACTACTTCCTGTAATGGCACTGGACGTAAATCATCAGGTGTGCAATTGTCTTATATGGACGTAAATCTTTTTGGATACTGTGCTTAACATTCCATACTAAAGTCACGTAAAAAGCGTTAGTAAATAAGTGAACTTTGAGTTATCATTTTGTCACACATACTGACCCCAACATCAGAATGCTCCAAAAATCATATTTTTGTATGTGGTTAAGTATGAAGTAACACAGGCACAACTTTAACAAAGAGTGCCAAGAGGGTTAGGTCATGGTGTTTGGACACATCATATTGTGGTTCTGAGTCTGATATTTCAAAGGCCAAATCAGTGCACAGATCAGTCATTGTAAATAAAACCTTTTATGCTGCCTTTATACCAAGAAGGACTTTTCCAGATGCGCACAGTATAAGAGGCTTCACCCATGGATGGTGTACCTTTTGTGTCGGACATAAGGCTCTGATTTGACCGATCAGCCTTGAGGCTGAGCTTATTCCATTTCCCCTCATGCTCAATGGACTTTTCATATGAGGCCAGAAGCCACAGGGTTTGTGGGGCTGCTTTATATAGTGATTTGCCGTCAGATTGACAGGCAGAACTGCAGACCTTAACAATATTAATGCGTAATTGTTCCTCAGAATGGAACTTCCAGGGGCCACAGTGACCTTATTTGACTGGAATGAGTATGGGCTATTCATGGTCCTTTTACTGTCCATGCAACTGTAAAATTGATATATATTTATATACAAATTGATCCAATTTTTGTCACTACCTTCATAGAGGCAATGCAATTAAAATCCTGTTCAATACGTCTGTTTTGTGCAGTTTTACATGCAATCTTTATGAATCTTTATTGAAATTCCATATTTTAAATATCAGACTAAACATGAGTTATATCTACTAAAGAGCCAAAATGGAAGGTAATTTTCTCCTGGCTGGGATTGTAATGTCTCTTGGTTCTCCTTATGCACTCTCCTTCACACTCATCTAGCCAGTAAAATCACTCTAAATTGTATGTCATCTAAAAGTCAACTGCTTGGCTTGTTTTTTCTTGTTTCCTTCCAACTCAAAATATCCAAACCAGACACAGTTAACAGCAAAGAAGTTGTATTTCATATCACACAATTCACTTGACAGCAATAATGAACTCCCTTTCAAGCTTAAGTGATCATAATAACTATGGTAGAGTTGCTTAGCGAAAACCAAAGAGTGAGAATCTGAATTACTTATTGGTGCAGATGGTTTGACAGAACATTGGATCTTCTGTAAACCCTTCTCCTTTCCCACCTCGACCCCATACCCCCATCAGCCCTCTATAGCCTCATCACTGGTCTATAACAAGGATAGGCCCCTATCCTTTTATAGGCCTCTCTGAGGACCAGGATTTTTGGCTATTGATGGAGCAGTGCGGGAGGGGCTGTGCAGAGTGGGAGGTGAGGATGAAAAGCGTCACATCGGAAGCCGCTTGGTCATGTAAGGGGGATCCATTACCGGCTCCAGAGACTGAGTAAGGGATCAATTTGACCTCTGACCCTCATTCACCCACCCACCCACTCTGGCCCTAAAATTGTGTGTGATAATCTGGGAATAAGTATACTTGAGACATGGTGATGGACATGCACACACTGTACTGTCTCTGTCCCCGTCTGTCTTTACATCTTAAGTACGAAGTCTTGCGTAGTGCCTGCTGCAGTTTTAATGGAGGTTCCAGCAATACCATATTTGGCCCAAAAGCAGCGATAAGCAGGTGTTTATTTTGAAACAGGCTTATATTAGAGACAAGCCTTTACTTCTAATGTGTTATTTTCGGGACGTCTCCCTGTTTTCTGATCTGCTCCTGTTTCAATTTGCTGTAAACGCAACCTTTCATCCATATTTTCCTGTAATCTTGACAAACACAGGATAATTTATATTATTAGTATATATGTAGATTTTTTGATAACTGTAGCAAAAGAGCATGTAGAACACACCACCAAATGCATAAAATCTGAATAAAATAAATAAATAATTGTTTTATGTAACCAGAACAGTGGGATCTGTATTTGTATGTATTACAGTCCGTAATAATAAAATAATGTTTACAACACTGCTATCTAGCAGCTGCAGTTGTAGGTTTAAACACAAAAAGGTTTTTGAGAATCGAGAATATTTAAAAAAAAATATTGAGCCACTCAAGTGTGTTAGGTTAATAGCAATCAGATTTGAACACACTAAAAATGGAAAAGCAGTCTATTCAAATCAATTAGTGACAACATTAGTGACAAATTTGATATTGTAGCACTTCTTCCATCTTGAAATTTTGTCCCGATACATGTAAATTCAGGATAATTCACATGAAGATAGCATTGTTATACAGCAAGTGTGTCACACTCACCACTGAGTGTCTCTTTTTAACAATAATTTTGCAAATGAAATGAATTACTGTAAATGAAAGGCAGCCATTCCTGCTCAGATGTTTCACTTGCTAGATGTTTATTGTGAAGCATTTGCAGGAAGAATGCAGTTTTATTGATGATACTAAACACAGAATGGAAAAATGTGTAATATGTAAACTTTAAAGTGTAATACGTTCTTCTGATTTTGTTGTAATGATGGAATCTGTGTTGTGGAACTTTAAATAAGGCTAAATGTTCTCGTTTTGCAGGTTCTCATGGATCATGGTTTTGCCTGTTGCTAAAGTCCTGCTTGACCCCTCACTGCCAATATTACTGATATTATTATTATTGTTATAATTATTATTAGACATATTATTATCATAATTCCTTATGGTTGTGGCTATTGTTGCTCCCCTCTGAACTGGCAACCAGTCTTTATTTTCTCTTGCTCTAGATATCTATGTCACTTTTTGTGGATTCACACATTTCCTTGAGACATTGGCATGAAAAGGGTGCACATCATATTTCTACGAGATGTATTTTTCTTAATCACTCTTATCTTAGCTGCTTAACCTAGACGCTTTTCTTGGACAAGAGAGAGGAAGGAAAAGCACTTGGACATCTGCGAGTTTATGATGCTGTGAAAACAAACAGTGATGATTAATGGCAAAAGTGCTCTTCCTCTTGAAGGTACGAAGCTCCAGGGTTCACTTCTGTTTTCAGGATGATTAAAGTCAATTTTTTAATTAACAAGAAAATAGTGAAGGTTTTACACAGATACGACAGATACATACTCATCAGTGCCTCTCTCTTGAATTATTATTCTTTCCATTCAACAATTTTATGCCATCCACTCTATGGAAACATTCCTCCCCTTTCACATCTTTGCTGTTGTGTGGATTTGGACGTGGACCCAAAGTGCCTAAGATTCCTCTCAGTAGCCCAAGAATGTGCCGTGCTACCACGTAGGAGCTACTTCTTTGCTTCTCGTTGTCTTGTAAAGACGTTAGCACATCAGGTCTCTGAGGTGAGTTGAAGAATGCAACAGAAGCTGTATGGGTTTACCAGAGACACTAAGTCCTGCACTAGTCAACGAGAAGTTAAAAGCCCGGAGCAGTGGAACTGAGGATGACTGGAGTACTTTATTGTGAAGAAGTGAGAGGTGAAATAGGCTCTATCGAAGTGCTCAGGTTGCATTATTATGTGACACTCCAGTAACTGCACAGATTTGATCCAAGAATGGCTAAAGATGGAAAGTTTAGCTGGTCTCTTACACAGCAAATACCCTTTATCCATTACTCAAACGCCTTGGAAAAGCCACCTCATGGTTTGGTCCTCCGCTAGCAAGTTCATCCATCTATCTCTCCGTCACAAACACTAAAGCAACCCCTCTGAAAAGCTGAAAAAGTTGGTTCTTCTACCAGTAAGGTCTGAGAACACATATCACTGGAGACAGAGGCAGGTACTTCCAAAACTTCAACACACACTTATCAATTGCAGTGGCTGTAAATGCCCCCCCACCTAACTTGCATTACAATTCGCAGAATAAATGCACTTTTTGTTGTTGTTGGATATTGTTATGTTTATTCACTCATAGTGGGCTCATAATTCACATTGCATAATTAATACCATTTCAGTTAAATAGTTACCAAATAAGCTCTACAATTTAAAGGACCAGTGTAGAGGATTCGGTGGCATCTAGTGGTGTAGTTAGAGATTGCAGCCAACTGAATACAGCTCACCTTTGGAGTGTGTCAAAGAAACTACAGTGGCAGTGAAAAACACAATTCTGAATTTGGACATGTATTTACTTCCTGTTTATCACAATGCCATTTTCTTTGGATGAGGCTGCAGTGCTGTTGCTAGCTGGAGGCGAAGTGATCGTAGCTATCTGGGGATCTGTACTTAGCAGGCTTCTCATCTATACAGGTCAGAGGTCAAACCTGTTGCTGGGCTCACCCCTGGGCTGGCTTTCTGTGTGTGTTTGTGTGTGAAGGCAAACGATGACACCATGCGTCTGTGCATGATGACTTCCCCAGCTGTTAAATGAGAGTGTCAGTAGAGGGGGGGAAGGGATAGGGGCAACAGTTGGTTTGCTCATCTAGCCGTTAACCAGCCTTTTGATGTTCCTAACATAAACAGGGTTATTTACAGTGCAGGAGGAGGTAGTGACGAGGTGGAGGTGACGGACACTCTCCCGCTCTTTGCTGAACAAGCTGTTTGCCAGTGTGTTTACTCATGGAAAGTTGACAGTGCACCATGCTGTTTCCCAGCAGCAGCATGCTTCACATTCACACAGACAGCTATCCACCCCAATGCTATTGGCAGCTGAGGGTGCAGCAGAGCTGTTCAGTCACTTCCCCAGTTCAGATTTTCTCAGTTAGTAGCTCAGAGATGAGAAGCAGTGATTTTCCAGTCACAAACCTGTTTCTCCTATGTTCTTAAAGCTGCAGTTTGTAATATATATTAAAAATTTGTTGAAACTTTCCCTGACAGCAGTACATGATACAGATAATCTAAAAAAAAATCTGGTTCCTCTGGCTCCTCCTATGCGCCTAATGCTAAAATATCCCCAAATCCACCGGGCCAACCAGTCAGAGCCAAGAATAAGAGTTGATTGTTCAGTTTCATTCCCAGGGTGTGAAATAAGGCTCTTTAGGACCCTGGGAATGAGACTTAACAATCAACTATCTTCAAGATTCCAACCTAAAGCGTCTTTCTATCTTTCTTGGCTCTAATTGGTTGTTTTCAAGGCCCATGGATTCTTGCAATGCCATTAGTAGCACTAGGAGCCAGAGGAACCTGATTTTTAGACAGATTATCTGTCTCATGTTCTACTGTCAGGATATAGTGAACGTTTCAGCAAATATGACAGAAAGTTATTTTTATAAAACTTGCTTTAACACTACCATGTCATTGACCTGGGGGGCCCCTTGCTTATATAAAGGCTGTGTAGAAAGAACAAATCTGGCCTCCCTGGGCCTCTCACATCACAGCCACCAAAACCTGATATCATTATTTACTACTGGATTGCACCTCCCAGCACTGACTGTATGACCGTGTGTGTGTGAGTGTGGTGGTGATGCTCAGTACAGCACTCTAATCTCGTCAAGGCCCCCTTCATAGTATTGGAGGATTTAGTCCCTCTACGTGTATGTTAGAGGCCATGGGGGTCAGTATGCCTCAGTGTGGGTGTTGGTCTTATTGTTTACCTTGTGTCCATATAGGTCATCACCTCAGCAGGGGGCTGAGGACTGAGACTAATCCAGACAGGTTGAGCACGAGAACACTACTGATGCTCCCTTACCACAGGCTGGGCAAAGTAATGCCGTGGTTGTGACATGCAAGTAAAAGTTTGTTTTGAGCCCTGTACTATAACTCTCATGCATCCTGCTGTAAACATGTGCCTGAATTTCCTGTAGAATAGAATAGAATAAACTTTTCTTTGTTTTGATATTGGCCATCGATATGGCCTGCACCAGTTGTGATCATGGCAAGTGTCTGCAGCTAGGAGGGCCTTTGTTTTTAAGGTTGCTGGGTAATTTGCTGCCTGTGGTAAATGTTTGGCTGCGGTCAGAGAGTGCTTCTGCTGCTGGAATGGCATGGACTGTGGAGACCGGAGAAACACAGCCACCTGTGTTTAGCAACAGGTTAGTCTCATGGTGTGTGTGTGTATGTGTGTGTTTAGGTCACTGTGACTTTGACATGTGGAAAGTACTGCTGGACCATAACCTGAATATAGCCAGGAGTGTTTTGGACAGGGTTTCACAGGTTACATTGTCCCGTCCTAAATGAAAAGATCAGTGTGTAGGATTTATTGGCATCCAGTGGCATAATTGCAGATTGCAACTTCCTTGTTTCACCCAATCAAAACGTAATCACCCCTATCTAGAGCCAGTGTTTAGGTTGTCCGTGTCTGGCATAACTGTAGAAAACATGGCGGTAATAACTTGGCGAACCTCCGTGGAAGAGGACCCGCTCCTCTGTAGATTAAACGGCTCATTCTAAGGTAACAAAAACCCAATGATTCCTTTATATTATATTAATTTATATGAAGCAAATGCAGAAACTTAATAAGAAACAATAAAATTCAGAAAAAATCATTACACAAATAACGTCTTCATTATGCAAGAAGCAATACAAACACAAGCATTTAATTGCATACTTGGTTTGTTTACAGTATCATGCACGTAATTGAGACCTGGTCTGGAAATACTTTAAGGCTGCTGCTGAGTCTCTGAATAGACATTTGAGAGAAAATGACAACACAAATACCTTGCTTCTGTTGGATAAACTGATGATGACGAAGTATATCCATGAGTTCCAACAAGTTCAGTCTGTTCAAACTGTCATGTTGGACACAGATCAGGTGGAGCTGGATTCATCACCAACCCTATACAACAAAGGGACGCTCCACACTGAAAAACAATTCCAAACAAACCTAGACGGACGGACACACCTCAGAAGTTATCTGATGAGATCATGGACATGGACTAATATGTGTCCCCGGTTGATTGTCCACTAAAGTGGCCCAGGATGCTGTCATCAAACATAAGCTCAGGAGGGCAGTCAGAGGATGATCCAGGTTCCAAGTCCAAGATCTTCTCACATCCTGAAGTACACATTCCACATGCAGTCTGTTTTTCAGGTTGTCTGAGTTCTGGCAGTCAGAAAACAACTCACACCCTGTCTATGATAGATACCATATTTGCTGGTTTATTTATTGTTTTTGGTTTATTGTGACCTCCTGACCTTTTTTCCACATGTGCTCAATAAATCTAACAGGCAGATTAATGTATAATTCACTGAGCACATTCATGCTCCCAGAAGATGACCCTTTCCATTTTGGACAGTATGAACTTTGCTGTAGCTCGACCCTAAGCTTTACTTTGTAGCTTCAATTCTTTGCAAGGCTTTGTGAATAGCAAAATCATAAGTATTTGTCTGAATACAAATGTCCGGAATTTATTGCATTTAACGTTTTTCAGACTTTGCTGAAGCCCACAAGTACAGAGAGCTGTCCATGTCAAGGGTTCTCAAGGAAGATTTTAGCATTTTCTTAGATGAAGTTCAAGAAATTCAGATGTATTCATGTAATGAGGTTTGATGTTTTACACATACAACATAGAGCTGAATATCAGGATGTGTTTGATAGGATCAGAGGAGTATCTTAAAATGAAACATTTTTATCTACGGAGTCCGCCATGTTGAACCGCCATGTTTCTACAGTAGCCCAGAATAGACAAACAAAACACGGGCTGCAGATAGGGCCCTTTGCATTTTTCACGGCCATCATACTTTCTTATACACACTTGGAAGACTGAGCTGTATTCAGTTGGATGCAATCTGCAACTTCACAGCTTGATGCCACTGAATTAACACACTGGTCCTTTAAGAACTCAAATTCATATCTATGGAAAGAAAATTAGGTATGTCCTGTTTAATTGCACATTTTATTCCCCCATGTCTGGCACCCTTTCTACACACATTGTGGCAAGGGCCTTGAAATGTTTAAAATCCTGTTGAAGTTCAAATGAGTGACCCTGTGATGTAACAGAAGTCCTCTCTGACTGACCTGTTGCTCTGTCAAAACTAAACCACACACCACTATCCTCCACTAAATCTTGTCCTGTGAATAGATAAAATATGGTCTTCTCATTTGCAGTGGCCCCAGTATTTGCCGTCACGCTTGACCCTCCTGTGACTAGTCACACGTGATGACATGGATATCCCAGATTATAAGGCCTGATGGCACTAAAGAGCATTTGGACAACCAGTGTGTCGCCACAGTGGCTTAGTCTTGCTCCAGCAAACCACAATGGACACCAGAGGCTTGTTTGCTCTGAGGTTCTACTCTACTGATCTGAGACACAGAGACAAACAGTGGCCTCCAGTAGTTTTTGTTCTTCAGGTAACAATTGAATAGCAGATGGTTGGTCTGGACTAACATGGTCTGATCAGAAGCCCAGTGCTCATGTGTCCAAGCTTCCCCTGTCCAGAAACCCTGGGGTCATCTTTTATCACAACCCCTAAGGAGTGGTCAGCAATTTGGAATTGTTTTAATTTGATCTTCTGGCACAAAACTGAGGTCAATGTTTTAAAAGCTTTGAAGTCTGTAAATTCTGGAAGTGCATGACAAGTGGCAGGTTCGCATGGCCACAAACAAGCACATGCACATTTTTATGAGGTTTTTACATACACAAAAATGTACTTGTGTTGGCTAAGGCCCCAGAAATTGTTGTTTTGGGGTGGATATGGGACATTGCTAATAGCATCTTACTTGTAGAAGGCAAATTTAATTGTGTAAAGTAGCAGAGGCACTGGCTGCAGAGCTCTGTGGCTTGCGAGTGGCACTAATCCAAAGCCTGGGGAAGGCATGGGGGGATGTATGTTTTGAAAATCCCCTGCAACCCCCACATTCACACACTGAGTTTGTAGAATGCCCTTGAGCAAGTGCTGCACTGCTGGGGGTGTGGTGAGGGCGCGTCATGGCTAATTTCTGGTGCGGACTGTGAAAGTCCACATGCCACCTCTCTGAAATGGGATTAAGGAAACCCAACACCTGTCTCTTGTTTAGTAATGTAAGATACGGATTTAGATTTTTTCAGGTTTATTTTTTGTGCACGTGTCCTGGAGGTCACAAACCATACAAGGTCATCAAGCTCTTTGCAATGCAAGTCTTTGTATGTGTTTGGTATGAAGTTATTTAACAAATGCTGACATTACCCAACACACTGATTGGATTGCATGTGGGTTTAAAGGTGGCCTATCTTTGAACTGTGCCCTCTGCTCTTCTGCCATTGCAAGTTTGAAATAAAAAGAATAATAATGATAATGAACTTTATTAATATAGCACTTTTAGAAACAGCAGTTTTTCACAAAAACAGAAACAGATAATCAAAAATAAAAGCAATAGTCAACAACAATACTAGCAATAGAAAAAAAACGCATAATGGTACCCACAGATGCATAGTAATACACAGCATAAAACAGCAAGTAAAAATACAATTTAAAATGAAAGCAGATACTCATCCAAAAAAAATAGTGTCACAAACAAAACAAAATTAAGGCAAATAAAACCAATGTGAATTGCAAATGACAGACATGTAAAAATGCCAACCTATACAAGTGGGCTTTTTACAGTTTTTTAAAATGTAATAGCTGACCTGGCTGTGAGGGGAAGGGAATACCATAGTGAGCCATAGCCTGGACCATGGGACATTTAAGAGAAGTTGGTCATGCAGCTAATTTTCTTGACATCTAAATATATGCTGGAACATTTTATGGAGACCTCAAAATCAGCAAAACCAATTATTGTCATGCACAGTTGATCTGCAAGGAGTAACACAATTTGATCTTATCTCCAGATAAAAAAATGGTGCTGATATATCTAAATCTGTTTTTCGCACATACAAATTTAATTTTAGGGTTATATCAACATATCTGTTATCATAACATAAATGTCTCACAATTTCAGGTTAATGGGCTTTATCATAAAGTTTCTTCCCAGTCTTTCCCCTTTGCTATGAAAGAAAGAGGAGTCCAAGAATGGAACAGAGCAATAAACCATATGTCCAAATAACAAGATAACGTTATCTCAGGATTGAAATAAGTGCACATGAGCACCACAAACTTTATTTATGGGAAATAATGTAGAATGTATTAGAAAATAATTCATTGATCTGTAACATAATACATTTTAAAATGAACACCCTAATGAATACCTTAAACTTGATTCCCAGCTGTAGTTTTAACTTGGTTTCTTCTCTTTAGTTTAGGTCTGGAACCTGGGTGGCATGTAGAGGTGCACAGCTCCTCAACTATGAATGTGTGCGTGTGCTTGACTGTAGATCTGATAGGCAGATGTGTAGGAAATCCCATGAAGATCACACAGCAGACCTGTGCGTGTAGATGGGCAGAAGACATCTGGAAACAGATACACAGAGAACTCATATGTTTATGTGACAGGAAGAGAAAGGTAGAAAGGAGAGACGGATAAAGAAAGAAAAACATATTAGGGAGGTTGCAAGGAAAACCAGAATATTTAGGAGAAGAGCCAAGAGCTTTAATTAAGAAAATCTGGGACATGCTCTTGAACAAGGGTTCAGCTGGACACCTTTGTTGGGTGTCATCCCACACTGTGTTTCCTCATTTCCTGTCACATCTCTATGAAAACAAAGGCAAAGAAGTGTCAAAACATATTGTGGAAACCAGTATTGTTGTTTGGTGTTCAATGGTTTTACAAGACAAGACTACTGCAGTTGAGAGAATATATTTTGTGCATTTTATGTCAAATCTCTTTTTTTAAAGTTTTCATATAGAGTCAATGTTTCAAGAGTTCTCTATGGATAACAATGTAGGTTTGGGTCCAAACTTGAACATCTCAACAACTATTGGATGGATTGGTACAGATGTCCATGATGCCCAGAGGATGGATCTTATTGGCTTTTGGTGACTTTCCCTTTAGTACAACCAGCGGTGGAATGAAACTACTGGATGGATTATCAAGCAACAGGTCCAGACAGTTTTTGGCTTTGTAAATGTGGGTGATCTGCTGACTTTTCATCTACTGGCATCATCTGGTTGAAATTTCAATTAGTCCACTTCTTTGACTTGTCTTTCTAATAGTTTAATTTCTTGCCTGATTGTATACTCTGAAGCTGCATTTATACTTTTGGGTTCAGAGGACTGTACCCATGGTGACTATGTAGGCTCTGTACATCCATCCATCAATTTTCTATAACCTTTTGTGCAAGGGAGATATCCGGCACAAGCACCAGCCCAGAACTAGCACTAGGTTAAAGGGTATCTATTGCTGTATATCATGGGGTGGCTGTGGCTCAGAGGCAGAGCGGGTCTTCCAAAAATCGGAAGGTTGTTGGTTCGATTCTCGGCTTCTCCTGCCACATGTCGATGGGCTTTTGAGTGAATGTGTGTGAAAGGGCGAATGTGGCATGTAGTGTAAAAGTGCTTTGAGTGGTTGGAAGACTAGAAAGGCGCTATACAAGTACAGGTCCATTTACCATTTACCATCACAAAGGAAATGAAATAAGAATATAAAGCATGGCCTGTTCATATAACACATGCATCAAGCTTTGCGGTTTAGATATTAGTGACTGAAATACATTGCTCAACTTTAAAAAAAAAATCGTACTCTGTAACTACCTATGGTGGATTCCAGTAAACGCTTTGTGTTGGATAAAGACACACAGCTACTGGACAGATAACTATGAAATTGCTGTGAACATGGTCTCAAGATGATGGTTCCTAATGATTTTGGTTACCCCTGTGACTTTTACCTAGCAACCCTGTCAGGTCTAAATTTACACCTGACCAACACATCACAAAGTATCTATGCTCCATCTAGCATTAGCAGTGCATGCACGCTGTGTGGTGTTCCATTGTAAAATGTTTGTGGTGTCCCAAAATGCACAGTATGGGGTGTCACTTATCAATGCACAACTTTACAAGCCTCACATGCGTGGTCCACATGAGAATAATGTGTTTTTGGACCTCCATTTTTTTTATCATATTTGTTCTTTTCTCAATGGTAGAGGGGTAGTAAACAAGAAATTGCAGAAGGGGTCGCTGGTGGTGTGATGAAGGAATGTGAGAATGTCTTGTCAGTCATAACTGTGGAGGTAAACTGCCGTTTTTTGCAGCCAGGCCTGTGTTTCTCATTTGGAGCTGCTCTGTACGAAACCCGATTCCTTGGTGTGATTGAGCTTTTCATTTTGTTTGTCTTTGCAGTGGACGTGCCATCCCTCATCAGTCGTTACTATTTATTTTGATAGGCTGTTTGGGAAGGAGAGCGAGACAATCCGCTGAGAATTGACCTGAAGGTTTACCGCAGGAATTACAATGCCCCCCTGTGCGGGTCAGATCCCCATTTACGATATGCCTGCTGCTGATACAGCTATGTCATGCTAAATAGTAGCAAATAGATTTTGAGCAGTCCACAAGCACATAAGGGTGATGACATAAAGAATAGGTCTATATAATGGTCAGTTTGTTTGACTGTAATTTCAGTTTAGAGGTTCTGTAGCTGCTTTCAACTCATTTTTAATCTTCCCTTAGTTGTATGTGTATGAGCATAACAATTATTAGATATACTGTGCATGTCAGTATCTATAGTTATGCCAGCATTGATTACTGTATTGTTGTATTCATGGCCTCAAATAATGACTATTTACATTATTTATTATTCTATTGTTTTCTTACTTATTTACAATTTACAGTTTAAATTATAAATCTCTATAGCAAAAAAATAATAATTCTCAAATCTCACTCTATCATGGAAATCTGTTGAGCATTGGCTGTGTGAAAATACTAATTAGATAGAAAGATTCCTAAAAATAGGTTATAATTGGTTACAATAGCTATGTCCCAGGCTTCGCCATTAACCTCCTTTGGGGGCCCAGAGCAACGCTGAGCTGTTGGGTCCCTCCAATCTTCCTCCTCTCTGTACTGTATTCCTGGCCCAAGGTTTGCTATGTGGTACATACTAGTAATGTTTTTTAACAAGCAGTAGCAATATTAAGTGCATGCATTCAAAATTTTATTAGTACGAAAGTATAATCAAAATTTATAATGTGTCATATTTTACGTGCTCTTGGGTTTTTAGAATATGAATGACCAAAATAAGTAGTAACAACATCTGTCAAATAAATGTAATAAAATGTCAACTACTTCCCTCTGAAATCTAGTATAAGTATAAGGTAACATAAAATGGGACTATTTAAATACAAGTACCTCATAATTATAGGTATAGTACTTCTTCAGAGGATTCACCGACCAGGCTAAACTGGGTTCTCTCGGTTCACATATCACATCTTCACATATGTGTGTGATACTTCCGTATATTTGTCTGGTCAACTATCAGCTTTCTGACCACATGGTAATTATTTAGTCTAAGTATCGAACAGTCCTGCAGTCTGACTCCAGCCTAACCGACCTCCTGGCTCTAGAGCACCACATATCTGTCCAACTGTGTGAATTATGTGAGCACTAAACATGTTGCATTTCCTGTTCCCCATAAACATGTTCTGCCCATTTATCTTTGCACTGACATTGTATCCAGTGTAAATATGGGTTTCACTTTTCACCTGAAGATGAATGTGGAGTTGCTGTGTGCTATTTTCAAGCGATTGTTTACACCCATCATGTCTCCATGTGTTCTTGATTCATTTGTTTTGGACGAGGGGAGTCCAGCTGACTAATGCCTCTGATGACAGCTCCCATTCTGAGCCTGCCCTTATGACATTCAAGTGTCCCTGCTGATGGCAAATAGCACACTTAAATGTGATGATGCAGGCTGTTTCTCTGCTATCGACACTGTGGCTTGACTTTATGCCTGGTCAGGGCCGGAGTTTATGATTTAATTGCAGGGTTGAACCAAGCTATCAAGGTGGATATCAAAGTGTATTCCATAGCATCTTCTTTAAATTCCACCTAAGTATGCAAGAAAATGTGAGTTTTGATTTCCAGTGGCATGAAAATAGGCCATATATGAAGATTGTAGTTAGGGGTTCGATAGATATCTAGATACATGTTCCACGATCTGATACACAAACAATACAGATACATTTGTAATAATAAGATACAATGTAATTCTATGCCAAATTAATCATTTTAGCTGCAGTTTGGACAGTGGATATGTCATGTGCTGTTTTTAGGTGTCTGCATACATACACATGTATTCATGCATCCGGGGGCTGATCAGGAAATTTCCACTTGAATGCTGAAAATATTTGTATGATTTATTTGTATTTATTTGTAAGAGATTATTTGTTGACACTGATAGCCATGTTGATTTTTGGTAACTTTTAACCCAGTTTCTGGGTTGTGTATTCATGTAGGTGTATCGCAACTTTGTTTCAGTTTTGTGATACATATCGGCTTATTTTTATGACTGGTAATATTAGTTATCAGCAGCTTTGATCTGAATACATGAGCTTCCAAAAAGTGCTTTTTCAGACCTGACGGGAATGTAGCCCTTAGCCTAGTTCTGGCTTCTCTCCAGATATATTTTGGCCTTCAGAAACCCAGACCGCTGCTCTGTGTAAGGTGTTAAGAGGAATCAGATAGTGGGTAGAGGGTGATGTGGGGTGGGCTGCTGTCCAGAGAAGCTGAAATTCAAGCTTTGCAGTGGTCCCACCATCAGACTACACAAGGGGGGCTTAGCTTGAATCTCAAGCTCATCTTTCAGCTTCGTGGAGCCACAGAAACACTTCAAGGATTTGGGTGTACAGTGGCCAACTATTAATAAAATGCACAGCGAAGGCCTGGAGAGGTGCTGGGGCCTCAGGTTTCCTCTCAGTGTATGAATTCAGGCCCAAATCTAATCTTTTCCATTCACATAACCTATTAAAGGATTTCATGATAGCATCTAGAAATTGTCAAATATTTGTGGGTTTTGTGTGTGAGTGTTTTCCTATATTTTCTTTCACTTCCTTCTTTACAGTTCAGTTTAACCCTCTTTGATTAGAGCCAGACCCCGTTTGTCCCCTCTAACACGTAACACTTGTGATGTTTACGTTGGTGTTTCTGCTTTTGTTATTAGCCTAACAGCCGAGTGCTATTAGAGTGAGAGCCTTCGTTTTTAACACTAAGAGTAGTGTAGAGCGTGAAGCTGGACAAATGCCAAACTCCTACAGCACACATGGTAAAAGCATTTACTTTACCTCCATTGTTTTTAGCAATCTCTTTCCCTCTTCCTCTGTCTGAGCTTCTGTTTTAATAGCTTGCATAGCGTAGTGTGTCGGCTACCATTTCTCCTGCCTGGTAACTCGATTTAAGAATGAATCGCCTCTTTAAATCCTCACAGCACCTCATTCTAAAACTTGGCAGAAGACTGGCTTATGAAGTCACTTGGGGGGGGGACTGTGGTTCCAGCCCCGCTGGTCCTCAGGGAGATCTGACGTCTGTGATATTAGCGATGTGACAAAGTTGGACTAAAAGTTTGCCTCACTCACCACAGTAATATTGAAGAACACATAGTGGAGCCCACGGAGACCAAACCAGTGTGTTTTGGTTGTTTTAAGACCGCAGGGTGTCGGGAAAGCGACTAATTGCTATGTAAAATTCACCCTGTGATTACATTCCTCTGAAAAATTATGATGTATGTCAGTGGCCCTGCGATGAATAACACTGATAAATGCACATAAAAATTCCTGCAACTCATAGTTACTCTAGATTTGTTGGACGTGCGTTAACGTCCATTATGTAAAGTCAATAAACAAGACCCTGCTCTGTTTTCATTTTATGGACTCATGTAGTCTCAGAGGAAACATCATTATTACTTACTATGACCAGTACTACTGATTTGTGAGAATTTCAGGATAATTCCAGTTTATTATAATTTAGCTCTCATTTTCATAGTTTGGTCCATGAATTATATCAGTTATACTCACAAACTTAAGAGCTGAGATCTATGGTCAATCCCTCTATGATCAATTTGTAGACTGGTGCCATGTGTCATTTTTAGATTTAAATGTAAAAGACAGACTGAAGACAACAGTTATTTATGGTACAAATGTTGAAATTGTCCAGACCTACAAATACTTGAGAACTGCCTTTGATAACAGACTGGGATTTAGTAAAAAAAAACAGAGGCCGTCATGTTCCAAATGTGTCCATTTGAATTTATTTTAAACTGGGAATTATTTAACTATTAATGATACACGTTGCTATAATAGTGGATGTTGTAATGTTTTTTAATACAAAAACAGTTTGGTTAAGTTTGCATACTTGTAGCCAATTATTTCAACCATTTATCCATAACTTACTGTTTCAACTTCTCTGTTTGCTTGCTAACTAGTTTACCACGAGATTGTTCAAGTGATATAGCTGAAGTGATATGTGGATACACTTTAATAAAAATAAAAAAAATTCCTGAGAAGAATCAATTGCAAAGTTTTTTTAACTGCTGCTCTGAGGTTATTGGATCCCTAAAAAGGGATTCATGATCATCAGTGACCCAACACATGCTGACCTCTATGTTGTTTGTATATAAAACTAAGAAGGAAGTTTGATTTCATTCTGAAAGCCATAGGAAGCCAGAGTGGGTCTGTAAACTGTGATGGATGGTTAACAATGTTCAGTTTGGGAAATCATTTTTCCGTTCCCCTTAGTTATCTCTTCCAATGAAGTTGGACTAACCAGGGGACTTCTTAAGAACTCTCAGTCTCATTTTCTGTTAATGTATCTTTCAAATGTCACTAAATTCATAAATGATTGGATTGATGGATTAACTATGAAAGTAAGACCCAGGTTTAGAAGAATTGTTAAGGCCTTGTTATGAATAATGAAATCAGATATCTCATTGCTACTTGTTGATGTCATTTACTAGCTATTACTATTCTTCTTGCTTGCTTTAATAGAGCTGTTTTTGTAAGCTGATAATTCTTTCATTATCAGGTTCTGAAAAGAATAACACTATTTAGACAACTCAAAAGACTCTCTTGATGAAGAAGATGGATATACGCACATTAAGCATCAGAAGATGGAGGAAGTGCAACTGTGCAACCTGCACAATGCGCATACTGTTGTCTTAAACCATACATACATTTACCTTGGTGAATTTGTTGTTTTAACCTTTGCTGAGATGCCATTTGTCTGGGATAAGTAATGTGCTGGAGGGTCAGGCAGAGGTGGGGTTTCCCTCCCATGACAGCCACAGTCTCTTGTTAATGTGAGGCTGAGAGGAAGAGAGTGGCGCCGGGATACTGCTCACATCAGAGCTGCCACGTGCACTGCCTATTATTAGAAACTGCCTTTAATAGATGATTGAGAATTCTGTTGGCATGTGCTTTAGATAGATTGATAATTTTTAAGGGCAGGATTCCTGGACAGTGAAAGTAGGGAAAAATATGAGGAAATGAAAAATATATGTAAGTAAGTTAAAATATTGTTGGTCCCCTGTCATTTTACATTATATGACATTTGTGGATGTGATATGAGATGACTGTGAGGGTCACTCATACTAAGCACAGTAAAACATATCAATCAAGAAGTTGAAAAAATCTGTGAAAAGTAGTAAATTGTTAAACTGACACTGCAGGAAACCTGCAAGCATTTGTGAAGTATGTTTGGTCTCGAAGGAAATTTGCATTTGACATAGTTTATAGTTTTTCTTTCCAAGAGTGAGATGAAAATATTGATACCACCTCCATGTTTCTGCATTATTTATGGAGTAGGCCTAAAAACCGGGAGGCTATTATTGTAGCTTAGATTAGCATAAAGACAAGAAGCAGGAGGAAACAACTAGCCCGGCTCTATCCAAAGTTCAACAGTACTCCCAATACTACTACTACCAAGTTGCTTGATTGATCTATCTTTTTTTGCCCCATTGGACAGTGCTGTAGCAAAGTTTAATGTACACAAAAAGGCAATTTGTGGTTTTAGGACAACTATTTTTCTAACCGCTTCCTGGCTCTTGCACCTTAATGCCACTGGTGGACTCAAAAACAAAAAAATTGCGCAAAAGTGTCCTCTAGGGCTGGCTTCCGGTGGACAAAATGTGCCTGTGTGCTGGTGCCACACCGCATAGGTAGTGCCCTTTTTATGTTGTTCACCCCTGCTGAACATACAGACATGAAAGTGGTTTTATTCTTTTCTTCTAGCTCACACAAAGAAAGCAAATAAGCACATTTCCTAAAATGTCCAACTATTCTTTCACTAGATGTGTCCATGTCCATTCATTATAACATCAGGTGAAGGCTGCATTATTCATTTAGAGACAGACACATTATAAGTAATCTAAACACATTAATCATAGCAGACAATAGTAAATGAAGACAGACACCTGGCATCATTTCCCTATCCTATCTCAAGTCTGTTTACATTTGTCTGGCCTGACTGCATGCAACAGCATCTGAATCAAATCGTTACTAGATCTTCTTCTGGCGCAGCTTCTGCCTGTGAAAGTCTCTCCACCCATCAAGCTTTTCACTTCAGCTCCCAACTCAGACATCACCCGCCCAGCTTCTGGGGAGCGGTTCTAAAATCCAGAGAATATACGTCTGAATCAGTCTTGATGATTTTAAAACCCCAAAGAAGATGAATTGCAACTGTCATCTTTGTTTCCACACACTGACTTCCCACAGCTCTGCTGCTTCCTTTAGCTGGTGACATCGAGCAAAAGGAAGTGAGAGCTGGTTGACATATTGGTTTTCATGACAGAGGCCGGTGGACTTTTGTAGGTTATTAACAGCAAAGGGGCCCCTCTTGGGTTACAGTGTGGGAGGTGGGCGCATCCTATCCAGAGGCGTTGAGAAGAAGCCTTTTTCCGGTGGCTTTGTTGGTGAAATCCTTTACATCTTTCTCTTTTTTTCCCGTGTATGAATTTCCCCATGTTTTCCACACATAATCACTCACTATTGAGTGATGATACACAGATCTACTTTTCTGCCGAAACCAATAACTGAATCAATGTCCTCTCTCCATGAGTTGCTTAGCTGCACAAAGACTGGATGTCTCTTAATTTGTTCCACTTAAATCCTGACAACCTGAATATAATTGCATTTGGCCCTGAAAACTTTGTCAGACCACTACGCACTAATATCAAATCCACTGCTAAGGATCTGGGTATCATCTTCGACCAGCATATATACATTTGACCTTCATGTGACAAAACTTGTCCGGTCCAGTTTCCTGCAGCTACAAAATAGAGCAAAAATCAAAATTTTCTTGTCCTCCAGTGATCTTGA
>NW_023339751.1:22320403-22336316 GCF_004916995.1 Morone saxatilis | reverse complement strand
TACAGACAAGCCTTTTTATAGATCTTCCTTGTTTGTTTCCTCATCTGTCGTCTTTTAATTTATTCTTTCCCTCTTGTTTTATCTTCCTTAAGTTTGTATTTACATGCTCCCTATGTATGTTGGATTGGGTATGGTTATACCCATATGTTTATTTGTTGTTTGTAAAGCACTTTGGAGCTCTGTGTCAAAAAGGTGCTCTATAAATAAAGCTTTACTTACTATTTAAAGTGTGTTTGTCTTCCACTTTTTGCTTATTTGCCCACCTGAATCGGCAACCCATATTTGTTTCTGTATGAGTCTGCTTGACTGAGGTTTTGCTGGATATCAGCTCACCTCTGTCAGTTTCTTAAACCATTGACCTCTCTACTTGGGAAGTCAAACTCTTTTCTTCTCCTTACACAGATCTTTTGTGTCCTGCTAATACATGCCCTAAGGTCTAACAACAGCAAAAGCAAAGCTTGAACAAACCCTCAGTGTGCCTGAATGCAACCCCACCATTAAGTCAATGAAAGAAGAGCCCTGACTGTGCATTTCTAATGGTTAGATGAATTAGCAAGTCAGGGAAATGTAACCTTGTGTCCTGGGGCACTGATGTTTAGCCTAATTTCTTAATGATAGACTTGGGCTTTATTAACTTCCCAAGTAAAGTGTTTGTTGCATGGGAACATAGAACTAATGCAGTCAAATATGATTTAAAGGACATAAGTAAATATAGTATGTCTTTCATCACTCAACAGGCTAGTCCACAGAGCCTGCTCTTGTATATGCAGCACATTGCTCAGAAAGCTTTAGTACCTTTCACCCACAGAGTGGATTAAAACTCTCAGACTCAGATTTCAAATTGGAGTTTTGAGTGTTTTTATTCAACAATGAATCAAATTTCTATGTGTAATGTACTGTATGTAGTGCGTATACCACAATTACCACCAACTCTGCTTTTTTTGATCCCTTAAAACTTCACTCTCGTTAACCTTGTTTCCACCAGCAACAGGCAAAATTAGTGACTATTCTAATTATCTATTAACTCCCCGTGGTCTTTCATCCATTCTATCTGTTGGAAGTCTCTTGTTTTTCTATGACTCACTCTTTTTATTTGTGGTGGTTTAACTGCGCACTCACCCTCATGGTTCTCGATGGCTGGAGATCTGTTTTCTCTCCTACGCTGCTCTCTGCTGGACTGTTACAGTGCCTAACCGTCGTCTCTGTTTCCCGCAACAGTAGGTTTTAATGTAGTTTTGCAATTTGCTCATAGTTAATATCGGGTATTACACTGTCTCTGTTCTATCTGTGCACATATCATGGACTGTACATATAGAACCTTGAGTTATACTACATAACAAACATTCATTCCTATTCATTTTGAATAGGAGTGAAATGAGTAAGGGAGAAACTCCAACACTCAATCCATCAATGATGTAGCTTCATTACTCAGTCAGTCACGGACAGACTTTTACATTTCTGGTGCTGGCGCCCACTTTGCTGTCCAGCCAAAAAAGGTGATGCGCCTTGCTTCTGATAAAAAATAAGCGTGAATGTTACTCTATGTCTGCCAAATGAACCTATAATTGCAGATGAGTAAAGAAAAATGCAAGGGTAAACAATGTATGATTTATGCACTTCCACTTCAGTCCCACTCAATGGCATGAGTTGCATTAAGAAGCATGTCTTCTGTGCAGACTGAAGCGGAGCAGTGGAGGTTTTTAATAGATGCCTTTTCCTTCTCTTGAGAGCAATTTCAGAGAATAATCGTTGAGTCAAGTTAATGGTGGCTTTTCTGGCAAAGATACAGTGTCGTCATTGTGGCGATCTGGTGTAAGAGCTGCTGTATAATTATTTAATCCCAGGCTTAGTGTTGTTTTTTGGGATCCAAGGCCTGTTGGAAAATATTTCAGTCTTCGTACAAAACGATTTGGCTTTGAGAGCAAAACAACTATCAATTTTCACATTCCAGGATTGAGAAGAATGGCACAAAATGAGATAGCCAGGAGGGTTTAATGACACTTACATACTGTACTCTAATTAATTTGATGCATTAGATATCCTGCAGAACTTTCAGTGGCAATAAACGGTACTTTTACAGTCTGCACATGGATATTTCATCAGCACAAACGCCATGTTATTCCCAACCCTAAAGCATATTGGCACTGCAATCTGGGCTCTGAAGGTGTCACATCCCAAAGAGGCAACAGATGCTAAATCCTTCTCTGTATGAGACCTTCTGGCCATGAACCTCCCTCTTCAAAATAAATGACATGTAGAAATTGTGACTAGATGTGCAGGTTCACCCCCTGTCCACTAAAGCACTGCTACAATTTACAAGTGGCTTTTCAACAGTATTGAAAAGTATCTTTTCACATTAGCATGCTCCCTTTTACTTTACATTTGACATTTTCTCATAACATGACATCAGGTTAGCATGAAGCCAAAGAAATCACAGGCAGCTTTAAAACTATGACTTCATGTTTTACAAGGCAACAAAGCTATAAGGTCTCCATGGAAATAGCCAAGCTGTCTTGTATATAGTTAATATGCAGAGGATGAAGAATGGGAGCCTTTGTCTTAACTCTGTCTGCTGCTCAGGATATTTCATCTTTATACTGGGCCTCTCTTTTCACTGGACAGGCTGGAAATGAAATGGGTAAATGGTTTATGATGAACTGTTAGTTTGTCTCAATGAGATGTTTTTTTAAAGGGCTCTGAACCTAGTATCGATTTACTGGTTTCATGAATTCCCTGTGGCTTTAGGAAGGAGAGGTTTGTACAATTAACCAGCCTCTCGCCTATTCACATTTTTCATTTGGAAACTGAAGGCCTTTATGTGTGTTTATTGAGACCATTTTTCCAGGTCTCAATAAGACACAGAGGCGTTTTTTTCCTCTCCATGACACACACAAGTGCAAAAGTTCACATTTTTATCCTTTGATAGATACACACCCCTTAGTAAATCCCCTTAACTGTTTGCACAACTGCAGCTAAAAATCCTTTAAGTGTGAAAGTGAATTTACATAGTATTCCTTCCCCCTAGAAATCTACAAATTTATGTGGCTATGGCCTCTGAGTCCAGTGATTAATGCATGGCTGTGAAGGAAATTGGACATGCTCTGCTGACAATGCAAACAGGCCTTTCACTTTCCTGTCACCATATCTTTAAATGAAACCTTTGACGTCAGGGTGGATTGAGTTTTTTGCATAATGTTAAGATCTCAAACACACCTCGCACCACCTGCACAATTCATCAGGCTGCTTATTGGCCCAAGCTGTCTGATTTACAATGAAAAATGTCACTAAATCCAAATTACAAGTGTTGCAGACCAGCACAGTTTGTACTGCACTGTGGCTTTATAAAGGCTTAAACATATGGTAGGTAATTCCTGCCGTTACAAGGCAATAACAATAACAAAAGACAAGGTTGATGATGTTGTGAAATGGTGTCAGATCATAGGAGTCCTCACCACCATTGCCGTCAATGCAGTCAGCTTCTCCCAGTTAGGATTCCTTCAGTGTTCATCATCAAGGAGGTTATGGTTAGGGTTAACATTGTTTGGCAGACAAATGAGCTGTCCCTAACGTTGGCTCAGCTTGTTTCTCTGATAACTAAAGATTCAGACATTCAATCACGAAAAACCACAAATATCTAAACATAGGATGGTAGAAATGTGGCTTCAAACTAGATAAAAAGTCAATTTATGATGATGAAAGGCAGTGTAAGCTGAATAAAATGACAGATTTCTCTGGGTTTGAACAATGTTGGAAACTGATTTGGGATAATGTAAGTACAAAACTCAACAATATATAGAACATAGGTCTAGTGTTAATACACTTTTTAATGCAGAAATGTTACATAGTAAAGCTTTAAGTGCCCCCTAATGCAACAAAACATTTGATACCAAACTTTTACTCTCAGTTTTTTGGAGTTGTCCATTGCACTTAATATCTTTGTAACTCTTAACAACAAAACAAGTTCCACACACTGTCTGCATTAGCCTCAATACTCAGTCCAACACTCAGCCTCAGTCCTTGAAGCAAGCCATAGGGACGCCCCCCTGTGGACCATGACACGCTCACCAGGCCTTCATGTTTATCTTCCAGGACCGCAACCAGTTTTGACCTATTTCAATCTACTTTCTGATGTGCTATCTTTCTATTGTCTTCCAGTGTAGTCTGACATATTTCCTCGAATGTCTCGGTGTTTCTCATCAAACGGAAGCCTGGCAGCCAAAACATTTGCTCCGGCTTCTGCTGCGTGTTTACAAGGGCAACTGGAGAAGCAGGGAATCTGAGAGAGCAGGGGACGATGAGGAGGCTGTGCTGGGTTTTTGGATCTGGATATTTTCAGAACTGAAATTCCACAGCTTATTCGTGGATCTGTGTGCTGGGACAGAGATAGTCTCAAGATGGCAGCACACCTGCCCACCATGCCGGTTTACACAAAAGGTCAAGTAAGCTGAGAATAACGGAAGCATCACTAGGGTTGATTTGAAGATTTAGAATTTTTGCAGATGCAGAGGAAAGCCATTGTTTTTCGGTATTCTAGTAGAACATCAGGGCACTTACTGTAAGGGTTATTGGTCTGTTTACCGTATAGTATTTGCTATTATAGCAAATTATCCCAGACATTTGGTTGCATAATTACTTTTAAAAACATGCAAAAGTGTTAAAAATCACTGACTCTAATAGGAGAAATAAAGTGGGAACACCCATGACTTTTCACGTTGACATACAATATTAGACCTCCATTTCTGGCCACTTCTAAACAGTGTCCTTACATAAGCAGAAACAACAGGTGTTAACAATAGTTACGCAGCATTAAGCCCAGCAGAGGAGACAGCTTGGAATACATGATATCAATGCAGTCAAGCAAATTCCCTTTTAGTGTGTGTGTGTGTTTACGAGTGTAAAGTTTGTTTCATGTTGTGCCCACTGCTTGTTGCATGTAAAGCTGTTGCTTCAGCGGCCCCTTGTCAGGCGCCACTTCATGCGCTATATTTGAACCCCCTTCCCCCCGGCCTCCCAAAGTGCCTTTGGATCAAGGTGTTCTACAGTAGATGTCACTTGGGTGAGTAGCTCCAGCCAACAGGATGTGATGGTAGGCCCAGAATGCAACAGGAATCTTGCGTCTATGTTTGCTTTCCCCATGCTTGCATGCAGAGAAGGTTTAAGCTTACCCTTTAGGGAGTGGATCACAACTACAGGAATGACTTGAATAGCCATGCCCTGCTGTAACTGAGACTTTGTGATGTGGTTCCCCTCTCATAACAGAAAGCTCACAAATTATAAGATCGGGGGTGCTTATAGTGTTTAACAAGTAAGTAGTACTTGTTGGTTTAAAGATATAGCCCCTAAGAGTACTGTATCTGTTTACAAATACAAAATGTGGGCTCAGAGGATTCTTTGTGGCACACTGATTTATTAAAACTAAAGAAGAAAGTGGTCTGAAATGGCAATACCGAACCGTGCCTGGGTTTGCAATTTGGATCATTTGTGTGGGATTGGGGAATTTAAATTGTGAATGGGGTTGAATGAAATTCAATTTAATTGAAAATCTTAAGGCTTATATAATTAATGTTGGTTTATATGAGTTTCTTGTAATAGTGGGGTGGCTGTGGCTCAGGAGATGGGTGCAGGCCGCCACTAATCATAAGGTTGGTGGTTCAATCCAGCTCCTCCCCCTGCGTGTCCTTAAGCAAGATACTGAACCCCAAAAGCTCTGCCATCAGTGTATACATTTTTGTGAATGGGTGAATGTGGCATGTAGTGTAAAGCACTTTGACTGGTCAGAAGACTAGAAAGGTGTTATAAGTGCAGTCCATTTACCATTCCTATATACCAAATAGTCATAATAGGAAATTCTGGCCTGACAGTAGCACAAGTAAGACAGTACCACAACTTACTGAATCCATGGCAGCATTGCGTGATTCTAGTTGAATGTCTAATTTTTATCCAAGGGAAGGGCCAGATATGATGTCAAACTTTGAAGAAGCTGTCAATCAGAAGTAAAAGGTTACAAAAAAAAAGTTATACTGAGAAACATGACTATCCAGAAAATCCAGCAAAACAGCAAATGTATTTGTTTTTGAAACACGTGGAAAGCAAAAATCATCAGAAGGCAGCTCCTGAGGACCATTTGCTAATATTCATATCAAATTCCATGCCTATTGTAAATACATCTTGTCATGGACCAAAGTTTCAAGTCAACCCACCAATCAAGAACTTCCTTCATTATCAACCTTTCAGTTCTAGTGGCAAGGAGTGACACTTTGGCATAGTTAAACTTCAGAAAATCAAAGATCAAAGTCTGAGATTGTGAGGAGTACTGTAGCCCTGATAGGGGGCAATTGATAACAGTGATATTTGAGTTTTTTCCATTGATAGTAAAATAGATCATTTTAATCTAGGATTCTGTCAAGTGAAAGTTAAAAATACCAGCAAGGGATGACCTGTATTGCACTGTGAAAATGCAATTAAACATCGCCTTTAGTTTCCAAGTTGCACTCTTGCTTTGACATTAGTTTGCCCCCAGGTCTGTGTGATTAAAACAGCTCTTGCCCAGTCAGCAACCAAAACAAAATAGAAGCTTAAGAACCACACCTAAAAAAATAACAGGAAAAGAGAGACTAATGTCCAGGACCAAAGTGGGGAGATTTGTCAGCCTGACTGCACCATGGGTTACTCCTGGATGTTTTTGCTCCTGTCAAAACAGTCCTTGGGGCTTGAGGAGTGACCAAATGTTCTACTCCCTCTGTCAGTTTTTTTAAGTCATTCGTGCTGACCCTCTCTTAAAACTGTGACTTTTCCTGTTTGAGGAAATTGAGTAAAATTTATGACACATTTTTTGACTGTAACTCTCGGGGCAACACTAAAACTGTGAAACCCTGCTTTATTCCTCTCCTTACCAAGCAGTTACTTATTTGAGTTGTCCTTAAAATCCCCTCTTCTTCCCTTAAACTGTCTCTTTTGCTGGTTCCAACTGCTTTTCATTTTATGCGAGTTCAAAATGAACAAACTGATTGCAGGCTTCCAGGCTGAGATGGACCAGTTTAAGGAGCAGACAAAATAAGCCTGCTTAGAAGTAAAGCAGGGGATTTGATTTGACATTTCACAGAAGAGATTTGTCATTAGTGATTTTCCCCACCTTGCTGCGATTGACGTGGCGACATCTTTAGTGACCCCTGTCTGGATTCAGCAGTAATTGATTTTGTCAGATGACTCTCGGCTTTCTCATTGTGCTTGTGAAAAGGTCAACGGGAAGCACATTGGTTTTTGTGAAAGGTCTATTTTATGGGGCTGAGTGTGAATGCTGGGTTGGGTCTGGAGTTTTCGAGCCTTGTACAATCTGAACTACAAAACAGGGTAGAATTTTGAGAAGGTTTCACATAATCAAAGGGTTTCACCGAATCGACTCCAATACTGTTTCTGTACCTATGTTTTGAAAGCAAGTATTTGAAAATATTCTCTTTTCCTTATTGATGGTTGGTGTAGAAAAGCTTCTCAAACAGCATTTAGAGGTGGTCTCAAACCTGAGGTGTGGGATTTCTGATCAGATGCCAATGTTTTATTTCTATATATTTATATATATATTATATTTCATAATTATTGGTCTGAATGCAACTTCCCCTAGAATGTAAAATACAGGGGACATGACGTCAGTATCCTCACTTTGGCAAATCACTAGGTTCCACAATTGTCCCCAAGGAGATTTCTAAAGTGGTTCTTGGACTAGGAATGTCTTGCTGAGGCTGCATTGAGACTGACAGCACAACAGAATGAATAAATGCAGCTCAGTCATTTGAGTCCAATGCAGCGGGAGTGCCAATGCAAGGGGCTCAGAAAAATAACGCAAGCCATCCTGTCAAAAGTTGAATAGGGCTCAACTTTTGCTGCAATGCAATATTGCACTGGCCAATAAAATATGTGTAAGCACAAATTCCTTGTGGGTTGCTTTGCATCGGGAACACTGTATATTTACTACTTATTTTGCGACTGGTTCACCAAAGATAAAATAGTCACCATCATAACAATCCTGTCTATCAGTATTAAAAAACAAACTGGACTTCCTGGATTTCATTGTCTCACCGGTAATGTGCCCGCAGCAACTCAGTCTGTTGTTTTCAGTCAAATGCCTGTTAAGACAGGGGGAAAAAATGGTAAATGAAAATTTCAATCTCAGTTTCAAAAATGGACCTAAGCACATTTCTACTCCACTTCAAGGTCCAGTGTGTAACATTTAGTAGGATCTATTGTCAGAAATTGAATATAATATTCATAGGTATGTTTACATTAGTGTATAACCATGTGGAAATAAGAATAATTGTGTTTGTAACCTTAGAATGAGCCTTTTTTATGGGGCCTTGCATTTTTTCCCAAGTTCCAAGTTTTCACTGCAGTATCTGCAACTTCATAGATAGATGCGGCTAAATCCTACACACAGGGGGCATTTCCCAATTAAAGAGGTATTCAGTGAAAAAGGTTGGGTACAACTGAGACTATAATGGGAAATTTTCCATGGAAACATCTCAAGATAAGAATGATAAAACATGCATTCATATAGACTTAGTCAAGTCAGTTTAGATAACAATGTAGTATAGATGTATTTACAAAATGTTACATGCATATGCAGTGACTGACAATGATTTGTTACATCCAATTTCCTATAAAAGACCAAATACGAACAACAGACACAAAAGGATTTATCGGTTTAACCCTGCTGCATACTGGGAGTTGGACCGTATGCCTGAATGAAAAAGACCTTGCTTCTTGGGCCAAGTGCCTTGCATTAATTTGCACTGGGCGTGGTGGAAATTCTTTGAGAAACGATGCTGCTGCTCTGTTCATCCCCAACTCAGGCTACAGATGATGATGTATCATCTGGAATCTGCCTCACTTTCTCTTTCCTTCCATCAATCCCAGGATTGATTGGTAGGCAGACTATTTCCAAAGCTGCCAGGATAGTGAAGGGTTTTCAAGTTTCAGGGTTCTGTGGCAGTCCCAGGGGACCACACATTGAGCTTTACAGATGCACGATGAGACCCCTGAAATTGATACTGTGGTTTATTCTTCAGTGATTCATCATGGCGTGTCTTTGAAAACACAGCCTAGGCTGTCTGTGTCTGGGGAATAATTCTTAGGGTCTTGTTGTTTGAGGAAATAACATCAGTTTGTATGAAATGTAATTTTTGATGTGGAAACATGTTCTTTAAAGTGTACATTTCTGTTTTCCTTCTTGAACAAAAAAATACATAGAGGCTGCAGAGAATATTTCTGAAGCATTGCAGTAACGGCAGACCCCAGACCGTTAGGGACCCACAGCTTACTTTTGCTCTGGCCCTGTTAACTGTATTTAATACATTATGAACCAGAGGTGGGACCAAGTCCTTGTTTTGAAAATCACAAGTAAATCTCAAGTGTCTGCACTCAAATCCCAATTCAACACAGGCAAGTCCCAAGTCCTAAACAAGTCATAATGCACTCTTCACCAAATGTAACTCAATTTTAACAACTGAATGAAAAAAACTAAATTATCTTTGGTATCATTTTTTCCAACAGTCGCTCAGTTACGTAACGTTAGTTCTACATGGTTCTCTCCTGCAATGTGATTGGTTCCTATCAATTTGGTTCAAACAAAGTAGATGTGGGGAATTAATTGTGCACGCTAGGAATGAACATCATTAAGTTAGTTAAATTAGTTAGCAATTTATTCGGGGAACACTATACTTAACATACTTTTAAATATTTAGCCATGGAGGAAGGCCAGGAGTTTCATGTCTTTTTTGATTTTGTCAATTCGAGTCTAAAGTCATCAAAAATTAGACTCAAGTCTGACTCAAATCTAAGTTTTCCACACCTCTGCTATGAACCAGTCATAAACAGGACATTTGAGGTATTCAGACTGTGTGTAATATATGTTGTCATAAGCCATAAATCTAATTATGTTTTCTCTCTCTCTCCTTGTCCTACAGGACCTCCAGTAAGTAGACCAGACGCTCTGGGTGACCTGTATGTGGTAAAGTGACTGTGGTGATTTTTGCACTTTGTGAAGTAGATGGAGTGGAAAGTGTGTTCCAACATATCTGATGCCAATATATTGCCTTGTCTGGATGCAGTGATAATCTGTACACTGCTGTTCCTGCCATGGACTACGTGCTTTATGGGCATTTTATGGTTCAAAAGTATGCTTCAATTGGTCCACACAGTTCTTACACCACTTCCTAACATACAGCGAGTTGATAAACTCTAGCAAATGGAGTGCTAAAACTTTTCCAGATATACTACAAGCGATGTTGCAGCAACAACCTTCCATCAGCCTTGTTTCTATGTAGTTGGAGAGTGGTTTACTTACTTTTAATTCCCAGCAGCCAAACCTTGTCCCATTTCAGGATATCCTTCTATAAAGCATGCTGTGGGATAGTCTCATGTCATTTCTGGCAGATCAGCCATCTCCACACTTCATTTTAGCAGTTTTGAGGTGGAACAAATGCACGTTTTAAGTAGTCTGGCCTCTAATAGTATTCAATAAGTGGTGGTTAGCAGTGGTTAGGACTGTAGTCTTCACAGCAGTTTTTTGAATATGCAGGCCAGCTTGGGTTTTCTTTTTCTGTGTGGATTTTGCATGTTCTCTCTATGTCTGCATTGGTTTCCTACTAAATTAGTGATTCTAAAATGCGTATAGGTGTGAAAGTGACTGTGAATGCTTGTCAGTCAATCTTGTCATACACTAGTGACGTGTCCAAGGTGTGCCCCACCCCTCGCCCACTGATAGCTTCAACCTCATGCAACTCTGCACACAATAAGCTGATCAAATTTTTAGGTGAATTCATTCAAACAGTTGAAATCAAGCCTTAGGATAAAAGGGAAACTTCTTGGTTCCTGTGCCTCGATGGCACAACTTTTAGGAACACTGTTCTTAACATCTGGCCACTATAAGTTTGACTTTCGTACAGCCGTGTCAGTTTTAAAATCACCTCCGCCAAATATCCCTCCCTGGAAAATTTGAGGAATAGTTCCTACGGAGGAAATCTGAAGGTACATGAGGTCAGACAGCGAGGCAGATTTTCCACTGCTCTTCACTACACTTCTCTCCACAGGATCTGAGCATTTTAAAATGCAAGGTCAGATTCCACAAGTCTTCATCGACCTTGACATACAGTATGAAAGCACCTATACCTTAGTAAGGCTCAGTATCTTTTTTACCAATTCTCACTCAGAAATACCAATATTTTTGTTCATAATTTCCACCTGAATTCCTCTTACAACAAGCAAAGCTTAGTAAATGCTTCCAGTAAAATTAAGAAATGAACAGGGAGAAACTGCAAATGAGCTGCTCATCACACATCAGAGTTTCTCAAAGTAAAATAAAAAAGGCATAAAGGTGGTTGTGCCTCAGTCTTTATGATGATTTTACAAATGGGTTGACTGTATTCAGTGAGACAAACTACTCAGACTATTTCATGAACAGTAAATTGATAATGAATGTATAGGCAGGATCAGTCAACCTTTCATGCCCAGTCACACCAGAAAATAGCACCTAGCTAGCACTACACAAAGGGCAGGGACACAATATAGCCAGGTTGCTAGTCCATCTCAACATATTCACTGAGGGGGTTATTATGTAACACATCTGTAAAGTAAAATGAAAATGCTTTATTCACTTAACCCTTGTAACTGGCTTGCTGTCATAGTTAGAAAATATTAAATTAAATTAAATAAGTGTCTACAGGTCACATCACAGGAGCTTTGCCCTGTTGGCCCTTGTATGGGCCTTGTGCTTGTAAAATACTTTAAAATAAGTATAAATGATGGGAAACACACTCAGGCTCTGATTAAGCTGAACTGGATAATGACAGGGGTCCTTCACAAACTGCTCAAAAGACAGAAGCACAATGTATAATGTCTGTTTGACACAAATATTCAATGTAGATAAACAAATGAAGGTGGCCTTCTTCACTGATGATTAATTGTTGAAGTCTTCTTTTTTGTGTGCATTGAAGTTCAGTTGTAGGGTAACACCAAAGTCAGCCACTGGGTAAAATAACACCAGTAAGGATGGAGTAAATCAACCCTCTCTCCTATAAATCCCAACTCACTTCTTATCGAGCAGAGGAGGGGACCCAGGGGTCCATACATCCCACGTACGATGGCCAAATATACCCCTCTACCCTCCACCCCCTCCCTGCCTTTCTATTCATTCAGCAGCACTTTGCCAAATGGGAGCCACATGTTTCATAGGGTTACTGTGTAATTCAAGTGAAGGGTTCCTTCCGGCAGTGGGTGACCTCTGCCCCCTGCAGACAGTCCCTGAGGACCCAGTAGCTAACGGGCAGGCACCATACATGCAGCATGTTCACACTCAGCACCTGGCCGTGCACCTTCACGCACTGCCCTCTGACTGCCAGCCTGATTTAGTAGAAATACTGTTTATCTGACTACCCAAGCACCACTGACCCAGAACCCTCAAAACTGCAGTGCAGTGAATTAGAGTATAATATTAAGCCTACAAAAAGAAAAATAAAGAAAATTGTGGTTTTGGTTCATAAATCAGTAAGTAGTCAGTAGCTGCTATATTTGGTCTATATTGGCTCTAAAGGAAATTGGTGCCCACAATGAGCCAACAAGTCAAAAAAAGAAAGAAAATTGTTATCAGTCAGATTCCTAATTAGCTGACAAAGTGGAAGCATATACCTTTCTAGCTCTGTCCAATAACCTTTAATTTCTTTCTCTCTGCGTGAAGTTTAATTTATATTCCAAAGTTGCATTTTGCAGTGATCACATAAAAAACTATAACAAAGGACTAGACTGACGACCTTGTGAAGTAGCGTGGAATCATGGGAGTTGGTGTTCTTTATTCTTAAACAACCACCATTGCTGATGAAAATCTGACCGGACAGAAATTGTTCACAGATGAGGTAATACTTTTATTCACATTACGTTTACTGATGATTGCAGACTTCCTTCATCACTCTCCGATGTATCCCGTGTTAACCCAGAAGTTATAGCAACTATAGCATTTCTGGATGTGCATGGCTCCACAGTCAAGTTACCAATGATAGATATGCAATGTCCACTTAGAGTTTCAAAATGAGGCTTGCTTGGTTTAGTAGGGTTTAGCAAAATATTGTAACTTATGTTACACACCTGATGTATCCTAAGTATGTTATATAAGTTAAGTTAGGTATGTGACATTAAAGAAATTGTTGACTTTTTTACAAGGGACACAAACAGGGTTCAAGTCCTGTGTTTGTTTGAGCCATCCATCTACCCAACTTTCGACTTTCTTGCTCTTTATACATTTCACCTGACTTTGACTGTGGGCACATCCAGAACTGACCATCGATATATATAAAGATGGATGACGTGACACCCTCGGGCTGTCTGCACTGTAGGTCATAAAGCCTGCTGCCTCCATGTTAGCAGATGGGACATGGGCCAAACTGAAAAATCTAATTACATGTCAAATAAATTTTTCCCAAAGATGGTTTCTGTCATTTTGGATAGTTCTTATGGAACTGATGTATTTTCTTTTTTTCTGATCAGTTTGGTTTTAATTAGTTATTTTAATCTATAAAAGGGGTTTCATGTCATGATTGACAGTTGAGCCTTGCTCTTGATTGAGTTGGCCAGGCGTATGGGCGAGACTTTGATAGTGCGGCGCAGACACAACCACTACTGCACAGACTCTGGCTCCGAATGTTGAAAGATGACAGCAACGTTATTTGGGATATTATGGCATAATTTTTTACAGTGCGAGGCAGTGGAGACAGGACACCCATCTTTTATATGTCGATAGAACTGACGTGTGAGGGATACTTACAGAATCATATTTTGAAAGCAGAGGTCCACTGACCAAGCGGCAATATTCGACTTCTCTGCAAAGTGTAGTTTTCCTTTAACCTGTTAAAACCCACCTGCCCCTTGGTGCAGAGCTTAGGGTTAGGGGTTATGGTTAGGGTGTGTTAAGGTCTCCAGAAGTTAAATTAAATAACAACTTTTGTCATGCTGCATCATCAAGCCACTCCACACAATGAATTCAAAACACAGCAGCAGACAGTAGACATTCATTCATCAAAGCCAATAAGCAAAAGCTCCAATGATGATTGTTTGACATTCCTTCCATCCAGGATTACTGATGTGATAGGAATGACTTCCCCTCTCCTGCTGTCAGCCAGCAGTCTCCTACCCACACACACACACTCTGGGAAGTACAGCACTCTCACTGGGCTCTTCAAGGAGGAATATTGATGACATGCCAAAATTCAAGAGCCGGCAGTTATCATTCTCCTCAGCAAAGCATCAATGCCTTAGCAGCTTTTTTTTAAAATGTCAAGAGTTCCTGTTTTGACTTCCAACCAATTAGCATTCCATTCTTTTACATAAGAGCTGCTCACAGAAAGAAGCATTGATTTGTGTTCCGCTCACTCAGTGAAAACAAAAGACAGTGTGGCCCTTTTTGTTCTTAGAACCTGGACATAACTGAAAGTCATTGTATTCTAGCTCCTTGTGTTTTGTTTGTAATGGAGGCCACCATGCTGACATGTTGTCATATCCGCCTTAGCAAGGTACTTAGAGAAGCAGAGGTCAGTTAGGGGTTTTGAAAAGGGTTTGTTACACATAAACATAAGAACCTTCAGCATGTGTTCTCCCAAAACCAATCTTTGCATGAGTCTTTGTGGTAAAATTGTTTGTCCATTTATGTTCAGAAACATCTTGTGTTGAGTTAAAATATGAGTCACTGAATGCCCGTTGACCAGAAAAGGCATGTTACTGCATCATTAGTGTTCTTTCTGTGTCACTGAGCTGAAAAGGCCAAAATAAAATGTATTCATACAAGACTGTAACTACCTGGAGTGATTCTGGCTCGGCTCAGTGCAGGTATCTTTCATTATGTGGACTGTAAAATTTACTCTTTCCTTTTTGTACCAATTTTCCCTTACCCCTTTTTCAGGGTCCTCCTGGACGAGCAGGCTTTCCGGTAACTGTCTTTTTAACTTGTGTCTTTGTGTGTACAGTATTTGCATGTGTAATCAGTGATCACTGCAGTATTGATCTCTCGGCCTGCTCTCTGCTTGTTGAGTTGTCTTTATTTGAATTTCCTAATGAGTTTTAATGATTATACATATAGTTCAACTAAATATATCCAGCTATTAGCTATCAGATGATAGCCATACCTGTCTCCAGGACATTTGTTTAAATCAGTGTACAGATTTCCTTTAACAACTCTGTCTCCAGCAAAATACATCTATATCCTACTAATGTGCTTTGCTAAATCTGTTTTGGAGGAAACATACTTGCTGCGTTGATAAAAAGAAGGTTATGTAACTTTTAAAAGAAGAAATAACACAAACTCCCATCTTACAAATGAAAGATTTATTTAAGCAATAACTAGTCTTGCTTGATGACTATGACTCATAGCTTATGGTTGCTACCAGATTTTATGTACGGCAAACTTTAGTAGGTAGGCCTTCATATCGGCGTGTGAAATTACTGAGTCAGTTTGTAAAGCTATCTTGTAGAAACTAGTGAAAAAGTTAACATGCTACTCACACTTTACAACAAAACTTTGTAGCTTTTAAAGGAAAGAATGGTTTCTGTTACTGAACAAATTAATTAGGGTTAGGGTTTATTCATAAACCATGGTGGCTAATGTTAGCTAATGCTAGCAAGTGGTTTATTCCTGCTTGTGGTTCCATTCCACTCACAACCAGTCAGATCCAATGATATTGGATCAGTATTTATATACAGTGCATGTACATAAGATACGTGACATACGATAAACAGTGCATGCCATATGCAGAACACATACAGTGGGTACGGAAAGTATTCAGACCCCTTTAAATTTTTCACTCTTTGTTTCATTGCAGCCATTTGCTAAAATCAAAAAAGTTCATTTTATTTCTCATTAATGTACTCAGCACCCCATCTT
>NW_023339751.1:22266494-22320303 GCF_004916995.1 Morone saxatilis | reverse complement strand
GGGTCTGAATACTTTCCGTACCTACTGTATGTACATATACACACATAAATGATACATACTTACACACACACACATTTGAGTCATATCAGAGTATGTAGAGAGGCAGATGAACAATTCACAGCATAACATATAATATTAGGTTGGGGAGACCAGGACATTTTCACCATACATGGTAGGTCGGGAAATGATTGATAATACTTTGTAGATTCGATCAATAAATGTTTCCTTTTGTAGATTAAAAAATGTAATCTAGGCAGGATTACATTCCCTCCAAAACACATTTGGTAATGCAAACCTGTTTTGTATTGATGTATTTTTAAAGAAACAGAGTTGCATTCAGCATGAACTTTTTATTAAACAAACCATCCAGAGACATTCAACATGGAAGATGTCAGTATGGCAGTGGAACTGAGTGCTTATAGCTTTAAAACGTTAACACTCCATATTCATCACACTATGAGCTGCCAGCTAGATCCTGCCATGGCCTCTTGGATGTTTTAATTCCAATTCTATCCCTCTTTCTGCTACACTTTGAGTCTAATTCTTATATAATCTCTGAACAAATCTGCTTCTGTTTTGTCATCTCTATCCCTCTCTTTAATCTAACACTCCTCCTCTTTCTGCTGAACTAGCAGTCTCGACATGTCAAACCCACATGGTTTCTATCATGACAACAGGTGGCCATCTAGTGTCTGACCTTTTTCCCGGGTTGCCAGTTACAACCAGAAAGGCCCCGTTCTGTTCTGACAAGCTCACTTGTGAAACAGGTCCATAAAACAGTCTTAAGCAGAGAGAGGCCCCATGTTTTGTTCCTTTGCTGGGGTTTTGCTGACATTGTGTGTCAAAGCAAGGATGAGATCCCTTCCAGGATTTGTGATTGATTACACCCGTCAAGCAGCGGGGAATTAAATCACCAGCGGTCTTTGAATGAATGAGGGCTGGAGGATGTGGTTTTTGGAAAGATGACCTGTAAGAATTGAAAATCAGGGAGCAGTGTTTTCTATATAGAATGTGGTTATTTCAGAATGTGACATTATAGCTCTTTATAACCAAAGGGGGTAGACCCACTGATATGATGAATGGATTGTGAACAGACTGATCCCTTCTCACCTCACACACGCACATAAAACGTATATTTCTCCACATGCAAGTGGCCAAACTCACAGTGTGCTGTATTCCTGTAACTCCTACTAACTCCTTAGCTACTGACTTGCAATTTAGGAATGATTAATTCACTCATAATGAGGCTAACATCAGATATCTGCCCCAGTGCAAAACTCTATCACACACATATGGTGTCTAAAGGTGTCTATTTCACAAGTTGTCTTTATTCTAGTGGTGAGTGAGTGAGGCTGGTGTGACTGCGGCCAGCTGTGTGTGTGTGTGTTTGGCCTGAGACTATAAGGCTCATTAAGGCTGTAAATATGCCACAGACACCTCGGCATTGCACCACTAAGGACCTGCATAAATCTATTTGACTGCAGTGTGTTTGTCAGCTCAGGGCCTAGTGTGTGTGTGAGACACCAGTGAATGGGAGACTACCAAGGCCCTAATAAATCTGAAAACCACACGAGAGAGTGACAGGCGATACAAGGGGAAAGATGTGTGTGTGTTGGTACAGAAAAAACAACCTACCTGACCACTGTCTTTTCAGACCGGAAGAAAATGAGTAGAAACATGTTTGGGGCGTGCAGCAGGAGGAACAGTGCAGCAGCGATCAGGTTTCTGTCTGTGGAATGTAGTGCAACACATGAGCCAAATGAGGTTTTACAAAACACTCAGTTCGTCTCATGGCTATAAAAGCCACTTTAGTGAAGGTTGTATTTTGTGGTTGCAGCAAATAATCACATTAGGCACTGTGTAAAGCCCCCAGCTCTAAAACCATTTTTCTTGGTCTTGGTTTAAATCAGGACCTTGGACAGGGCTTCAAAGAGCCCAAGTGGCCTGATAGTATTTAAAGGCTTTCAAAAATATACTGCATACTAATGACAGAGATACCAGCACATCTGATGTACTGGGACAAAAAAACAGCTGAATCTATGTCCAGACTCAGCCTACTCTACACAAATGAGATACGGTTGGTATTAGTTAACGTCCCCATTATGTGACCCTTGGCTATCTGATTGGACAAATGTAACACGCTGGACAGCAACAAGCAAAGAACACATAAAACATAGCATAGAAACAAATAAAAACACAGAATATACATATCATAAATCAAAGTACTAAAGAAACGGAAGAAATTACAATGCCAAAACCCAAAACAGAATTCAAACTAGAAGGCGGTGCGATACAAGTGCATTTTGAGGTAAGATTTGATAATGATGTGGTTGCGGTAATTTTACAGTAAACCTCACACACTTTTAATTAATTAAATAAAATTTAAAAAATAAATACATGCCAGATTCACCCTTTCACACACATTCACACACATTCACACACCGATGCACAGCATTAGGAGCAATTTGGGGTTCAGTATCTTGCTCAAGGATACTTCGACATGCAATGGTGGAGCCGGGGATCGATCAAACAACCTTCCGATTGGTGGACGACCCTCTCTGCCTCTGAGCCACAGCCACAGTGCACTGCACAGTATCGTGGAATGCTTGTCTCTAGTCTCACCATTAGGCATGGCATGGTTAACTGACTAAGATCTTTCAACACAAATGATTCTAACCCTTAAATGGATACCATGGCATTAGGGCTTTTACAAACTCTGTATCTACAATATAGTACCTTATTATGTACGTGGAATTTGATTCAAATTGTATTTAATTAGACGAGATCAGATTCATTCAGTGTTCTGAAAATGCCAAAGAGTGTACAAGCCTACATGTCAAGGTATCCCTTTAAGAGTTCACTTCAGTCTAACCGTCTTATTGACCCCTGTTCCTTTTGAATCTGCATTGGTCAATAGGGTGACAAAGGAAGTATGGGGATTCCTGGGAGAATGGTGAGTGACTTGGGCTTGTGCATCAAGCACAATGTAGCAGTGGTTGTATTCAATATGATATGGCCAATGACAAAAGAAACATATGAGTTCTAAGGAAAGCAGTGACTTGTTGCTATGTTTATGAATTATTCATAATAATACTGCATACCTAAAGTTCACCCCAACAGTGATTTCACTTATTTTGGCTGATAAGAGCTCAGGGGAGTGGGTTTATACAGACTATTTGGTTGACATCTTGCTCACCAAATTACACCTTTATCATTCTAATTAGTTCAAAGAATCCTGTGACCTCATTCACACCTCAGCATAGTTTGGTCTAGGGATGAGCGAGTACACCATTATCTGTATCTACACCATTACCTGTTCAACCAACTAATGGACGGAACTAACCAGAGGTCTGATATTGATATTGGTTGATCAGACTTTGTTATTTTTATAGTATTTACAGAACAGCAATTTACTTTTATTTAGTTTTTTAAATGAACATTTTACTACGTTATCTGTACCAGATACTCGTTTCAACCCTAATTTTGCACATCTTCTACCTGAACAGAAATCTCAGGCTTTTAACTAAATGTATCATTGATTATATGAATATTAGAAGTACAGCATCACTGTTGTTAACCATTTGTCATTGGTCAGCTTTAAGTGAGCATGTTGATAATGTAAAATTTATAATTGTTATTAGTTCATTGTGGTATGACTATACAAAATACAACTATTACCACAACTTCAGATACTCTTAATGTTACTATTCATATTATGTATAGTGGTTGTTTAATTAGCCCCACCTTTTCAGTCTCATTTTATAAAATACGTAGTGATACTGGCAATGTGCCATATTCTCATGCACAGAAACAGCTTAAACACATACCCCTAATGTGACTTTCCTGCAGCTGTCAGTTGTATATAATATATTCTTTAGTTGTTGGACGTTGCTGTGTTTTAAACTCAATGTCCTTTTCAGCCCACCCAGGCTGCAATGTATTACAAAATCTGTTTTACTTTGGGATTACTTCCAGACATTACTGTGCAGTTAATGGCCTGTAATTTATAGGGTTACCACACCATTTATTTGGTTAGTTTTGAACATTTATGTTGGATACAGCAATATTTCAAACTATTTGCCACATGTGGGTAATATATAACAGTGGATATATTTTATTCATATGGACACTATGGTCTCCACAGCTTACAGGCCAAGGGTTTGAATAGTGACTGAATAAGGTCTTTCATAGCAGATATCTTATATTTATATTCAAAAGAGCAGACTCATGTGTAATTGGTCATTTTTTTTGTCTTATTTTAAATGAAACAACAGTATTGTTGAACTGACATGATGATCTAACTTCTTCTACCCCCAAAATAGAGCTGTGTTGCCCTCATGCCCCCTCTCAAAGAAAGTGTAGTTAGATGTTAAACCCTTTCTCAAATTTGTTGTATCCATTAGGAAAGTCCATCCTGATGCTGCACTTATTGTATCTCTCCTCAGGATTCATGTTGCTCTTTATCACACAGCAATTTCCAAGGTCTCAGTATGCTCCAAGCGAACTTGGTTGTACACAATGCCACCACACCAAATCTAAACGTCCATCCAAGGACTCTCTGAATTGTACAACTGGGGATAACATTTGGACAGTGTCTCCTTGAATGCAGTTACAGCATTGCACAAATGATAAGTGATGAAAGTGGCTGTATTCTAAAGCTGCATAAAATGGGCATGAATGAATCTGTTAAATAGTTGGACCCCTCATTCCACTGTCAGATGATCTGACAAGCACTTTGCTTGAAGCACACTGAAGCCTATAGCTTCCACTTAGCCCCACTTAACTTACACATACACTAGCCCCCCTTAGCTCATTCACCACCTCCCCATCACTAGTCCTGAGGATGCTGCATGCCCTGAACCCTCTCCATGTCTGTAACACTGGTTCCTCTCTCTCTTGTGTCTCTCTCCTCTTCACACCTTTTTGCATGCGACTGCTGTGACTGATCCCAGGGCTTAAAAGGACAAGCAGGGGAGAAGGTAAGTTTAGGAGCATGTGCCATTAGCAGAGAAATTTAGCAAATTACCAGCAGTCAAAGACAAACTGCTTTGTCCTATCATTTTCTGGCTTTGGTTTTGTGTCCTTTGTTGCTTTGGCCATCTCAACCCTGTCTGCTTGTATCAGCGCAAGTAGGATGAGTCAAAAACAGTGCAATATAAATAGGCTGTCATTTGAGACATTGCTAAAACGTGACTTAGTGGGTGGTGGTGTTGGTGGTTAGAAGTGCAGAGCTGCGCAGTGGATTGTACGCACAGGTAGCATGTGATTTATATCAGGGACTCAGGTCTGTATTTTTAAACAGCATGAGGGTCACATTCTGTAAATGGTTTCCCACCCTGGTTGGATTACCTGAACTCTTTACACCATGAAACACAATAGTAACAATTTGTCACATAAGCGTCTGAAAGTTCTAATTTAAGACTCCCTAAAGAAAGTGGAGAGACATTTATAGAGGCCACAGCAGAGTACATGAGGAGATTCTCAAAGAAAATGTAGAATGAGTAGAGTTATGTATTGAGATAAATAAATGTTGTTACTGGTGCGTTGCGCAACAGTTAAATCTCAGCTTTCTGTCATGTTGAAGTTACCATAAATATGAGCTGCCAGCTGGGAGAGAAAAGATTGATATGGGCCTCAAGGTGGAGATTATATGTAAGTACTGTAGACTCTGATATATCCCACATGGCTTCATGAATTGCAGAAGTGTGTCAACAGAGACAGTAAACATGCAATACATCTGCCAATGTCAGCAGTCCGAGAACATAAAAATCTAAATGATCACTTTTATTTACCTCAATGTAATGAACTCCACCTGCAAAGGGTATGTGATGTGTGCTGCAGTTAGTAGAAGGCTGATTTTAAGTTCATCAGTGAAAATGAACTCGGATGTGGGGGTTACATTAAATTAAATGCATTAATGAGACTTAAAGGTACCCTGTGGAGTGTTTGATCACTTTTAGTGCCATGTAGCAATGTTTTTAGGAGTGAGTTCCTGTTTTGTTTGTTCTCATAGGGACGCATGCCAATAATGCACACTATTCCACCAATCAAGGGGTGGCCTTAACATGCCAGGAAATGGAGCAATACAACAAAAAGGCAAGGAAAGGAATGTTAGCTAATTAGCATGGATGTAAACAATCCCAAGACAAGTCAACTTTTAAAATTGGCTTTGCAAATGCTCTCTGAGGAAGGAAATGTATTCAACACATTTATAGGGCCCCAAGGATACACACAATTTGTGTTTTTCCAGCACATTGGTTCTTCACCCGGTTCTTGAAACCTTGGTGCTGTCTAACAAACCAGGCCACCAGTTTTGAGCAGAACCATTGTAATAAAGGATATGTCATCAACCGATGGCTCAAAGAAAAAGAATGCTTTTTTCTGTTTTGCTTGTCAGGTTCCAAACCAATTAGGAAATTTGCAAATGCACTTGTCACTAACTTCATTCATTGTTCTCACTGATCATATAACCCAAAACGTTGAGCAATTTATTTTCAGCAACACCAACAAATATTTTTTATATTAACATTAACATAGTTAGCTTATTGTATTGTTTTTTTAGCCTATTTTACCTCAAAGTTTTAGTTTTGGTCAATACAAGAGGAAGGATGATCTTACAGCAATTTGTTAAATATGATCCAGAAACACTTTGGTAAGAACATTAAGACACAAGCATGGTGAGACTTTTGTATTGTCAACATACAAAACATAGTTTGAATAAAACAGTGCACTAACTACAATAATGTTTGATGTTATTTAAGGTTTATATACCAAACTAATGTGACATTATGGTATTCTGGAAATGATAAGGTTCAGTATAATAAACATAAGTCAAAATATTGCTAAATTTGGCTGAATCATAAAAGTCAGAAGTGGTGCTAAATGAACATGTGTTTGGGAACCAAAAGAGCAGACTCTTATTGATGAGCTGAGTCAAATGATCTGGCTCACTAAAAAGAGCTGGAATTCCCATCACTAGTTTCCAGCAATTGCCCAGCCCCAGTAAGCAGACAGACAAGGTTAGCAACTAGCTGGTGGAGGAAACAGAACATTTATCAGCTAATGAACCAGATATTTTTCTCAGAAGTTAAAGGAGACCAAAACGATATGATAATAATTTTTGTGTCTGCAGGATGTGTAAAGAGGCAACTGTTTGCTAAGATGTTCCCCATAACAAAAAGTGTGTCCCCTCTGTGTTCCGCTGCTCCCAGGTTGGCCAAAAAAAAAAGTGCTTGTTGAATTTGAACTCTTCAAAACTGTTCCTCTACATTTGGTGAAGCAATCATAACATCCCCATTTATCAGCTGTATCAAAGCCACAAACAGATTTACAGATTTGTTCTCATCAAATGCAACCTGATTTGTGACGTGTGGTGTCGAATGCGCAACGAAAGTGGAAACACTCAGCACATTCTTGACTGCCATACCACAATGACAAGTGTGGTTGTTAGCCAAGCAACATAATATGATCAGTCAGTCAAAACAAAAGTAGTTTCAGCCTCGGCCTGACTCGTGAGAGAACAGAAATAGTAACCTGACCACCAAGACGGTAAGCGGAGGAGCAGACGATGTAGTGGCGTTTTTTTGGATCATAGCTCTACATATTGGCATCCAAAATAATCTATTGGCTTCCTTTTTATTCTTAAGCAGGGAAAATATTGTAATAGTGTGATTGAGATTTGTCCCATGTGTGGAAAGTCTCTTACAGTAGCTGCCAGGACAGAGAGTATCAAGAAATACAGGAATTATGCACAGCAGACTTGGCTGTAGATAATCTCTTAAAAGGAATCATCTTCCCCAGGAAAGGAAGAGTGGGGCAGGCACAAAGAGAAGAAGTGAAGATGAGCTTTTCCAGAACACTGAATTCTTAAAACAAATGATTTCTGTTGGTTTTGTGGGATAGTGTTTGGGGCAAGTGACTGGCAAGCTGAACCCGGCTGAGAGAAAAAACAGAAAGACATGATGGATTGGTTTTGCAAGGAAACCCACAGCAGATGGACGCTCTACTCTTTATGGGCTTGAGAAAATGTAATTAAGAAGGAAATGAGATCTACATAGTTTGTCTGCTTGTGACTCCACAGCAATTGGTTTTATGTGTGTGTATTTGCTTTGAGTGGGTCCTGGTTTTAGTTGTGATTCTAACTTCGCCTTGTTACCTTGACCTTACAACCAAAGTAATCCAATCTCTGCACAAGTGTATCTGCAGATCTTCACTTGTCTAATCTACTAAAACTGTAGAAAACCAAGGGAGTAACTAAAACCTGCCTCAGATGACACAAACCCTCTCTTTCCATCATTATCTTTGCCGCCTAACCCCTGAGTGATACCTCTACCATCAAACCATGAGTGAGAAACAAATTCTTGGCCTCCATAAGTACACATTTGTTCAGAAGTATTTAGAATCACCTTTGTCTTGATGGATGACTCGGACTATGAGATATGTCCTTGTGACAGGTTTTCCCTTCAGAAGGAGAGAAACTAATAAGTGTGCTGGAAACTTGAGTTGGGCCAGTCTGGCCTGTTTTGGTTTGTGGGATTGTGCAGTGAGGGCCACAAATTGCCGCTGTCACAGTGCAAATCAGTTATTTTGCGCCAAATCCAGAGCCCAAAGACACTCCACTGTTTGTACCCTACTGCTGACCTTTTAAGTCACACTGTTGAGTTATGATAACATGACTGCGCCATGCACAAAGTAGTAGTTGGAGTTGAAAGGCAGGCATTTTCAAAATGTACTAGGCAGGTGATTGCAGAAGTTTGTATATCATGAGACATGAACTTGTCAATCTTTAGTCTCTAGGACAACCCTGATGACATAACAATGACGTCATCGTTATTTTCTTTGACTTGGAGCCACAGAAGATATTATACAGTTTTCACAGGCAGTTTGAGTATGACACCACACTTCGACTGAGAGGAGGACTTTATGCTGTACCAACCCGGCCTCACTCTGAATTTGCAAATACTGCAGCTTGGCCAGAGGCCCTCTGCTTTAAACTATGATGCTGTAGGTATCCCTCAAAGTCATTTAAGAGTGAGAAAGTCTGTACATTAAAACAGTGATTGCAGTTGCACTGGGTAATATGGGATTTTTGAAACAATACTGATTATAAAGGGAAGAAATTGTGCTGCTTGCCACAGTATTGTAAATCACAGAAACTCTGCAGTGACATCAATATCTTACCACAAAAAACAGTTTTCATATCAGAGCATATTGGATATCGGCCAATAATGTCAACCAACAATATATTGGTCAGGCTCTAAAACAAACACAGGACTTTAACCCAAGAGGGCATTGTTCATGTCCCATGTGAAGCCAAAAGTCAACAATTTTAAGTAACACAGTAAGTTACGCATGTTATGCAAGTTACACTTTATTCATACGTATATGTAACATGTTACAATATTTACTTCACTGGAAGTCGCGGACGTTACATATTTATTGTTGCTAACTTGACTGTGGAGCCCTGCACTTTCAAAATGATGATATAGGGATACCTACGATGAAAGCCCACTGACCCAGTGGCACTATTTCACAAATTGGGAGTAAGAATGTGTTGGATATACACACAATGTCTGTTGAACAGATGCTCATGGATGTATTTGCCCCTGCTATAGCTATTAACCGCCAGCGAAATTCATCAAAGTGCTAAATTTCTCTAATATTATCTGTAGTAGATGACAGGTAAAGCAAGTGGAATCCTCTCTCCATCTCATCAGTTCATTATGTTTTCTTCCTGTCTTTCTATCTGTCTTTAGGGAGCACCAGGCGAGCCAGGTCTGTCTATCATTGGACCAAGAGGACCTCCTGTAAGTGTCTTCACCTCTCCCTACGCCTAATAAAACTCTGATCTTGAATCAAACATCCTGCATGCCAAGCTTTTTATTAGCTACCATATCAGTAGAGCTCTGGTTAACACATCAGGTTCTTAGACACCAACGGACTGCTCAGGTCTACAGTCCCTGACAAAAGTCTTTGTCGCTTGGTACAAGTTGACCTTAAGTGCCCCTCAAATATATGTCTAATCATTTTTTTTTTTTACAAGAAATGGCTAATTTCAACCTCAACAGCTTTTTGATAATGATGTTTGGTGCCAAACGAAACTGCTGAAAAGCATTCTAACGTTCACAGCTTGGTAAAAGCCCACTGAGTCAGTTTTTGCAAAGACAAAAGTCTCGTCACTTGTCATATGATGCACCCCAATCCTAGATTACAGCCTCACCTGTGATCAATAATTGATCAATCACACCACTAAGGTGTGTATAAAAAGGAACCCCAGCACACCAGACCTTCACATCAACTGCAATTGACCTCTGACAACATGCCTAAGATTCACCCTGAGACCAAAGCGTTGATTATCAAGAGGCTGAAGACCAGATCCACTGCTGAGGTGGCTGACACTTTCAATGTGTCTCAGCGTCAAGTACAAAGAAAAGAAAAAGATTTGAAGAGACTGGAGATTTTTTGGACAAGCCCAGGTCCGGCAGACCCCGCAAGACAACTGCTCGGGAGGACCGTTTGTTGGCTCGAAAATCTAAGGCCAGCCCCTTTTCCACTGCAGCAGAGCTCCACCAGGGCCTGGTCACCTCAAGTCCCCGTGTCAACCAGAACAGTTTGTAGAATTCTGTCTCGAAATGGCCTCCATGGTCGAATCAGTGCCAGAAACCAGCACTAAACAAAAGGCAATTGAAAAAAACGTGTGGCTTTGCCAAGGCCCACAGCCTGCTAAAAGGATGGACGCTGGAAAAGTGGCAGAAGGTGGATTTCTCAGATGAATCTTAGGTTGAATTACATCACAGCTGCCGCAAATATTGCAGGAGACCTACTGGAGCCTGCATGGATCCGAGATTCACCCAGGAAAACGAGGTTAGAGTTGTTGCGTGGCGGAAAGGGACATGGTCGGTTCCAGTATGGGGTGCCGCCCGTGTACGAGAGATTTGCAGGTGGAAGGCATATCAATAGCCTAAAATATCAGAAGTCATTGCTACCTCTTAGCAATTCCAACCATAAACAGGGGTCCCAAATTTTGCAGCGCGATGTCCATCGCAACTTCCATCTTCTCACATCAACAGTTCCTCCAAGGCGACAGAGATCAAGGTGCTCCACGGACTCGCAGCCCAGTCACCAGACACTGAACCATCATTGAGCATCGTCTGCGGGTACGAAGTGAAAGAGGAACATTGAAGACGAAACCAAACGAATTCTTGATGAATCTGGGAGGCGATGTAAACTGCATTTCTTTGCTATTCCTGAATGACTCATCGATAAATTGTATGACTCTTGCGCTCAAAACCGCATTGGATGCCAGTCTTCAAGCCTCGAGAGTCGCTACAGATGCCATCAAATACTGATCCCTAATCACCAACTAGTAAATTAGTCTGTCAATTTTCACATTACTCCCCCTGGTAAGTGCGACAACTAAAAATTTTGTCTTGCAAAATGCTGACCTTTCTGTGTTCATTACTATGATCACTCTTCTTCAGTGAAAGCAAATTTATTTTAGTATGATCCAACCGCCATAATTTGGGAGGTTTAGTTTTTCATATGAGCCATTTAGAAACCAATTGATTAATTGAAGTCAGGTTATAACTGGTGGTTTACAAAATGGATATAGTGACAGACTTTTGTCAGGGACTGTATTGATTAAGCTAGACAATTGGAGAGACTTGTTCTTTCCGGGCTTTTGTAGGGCACAAGGCTCAAGAATATGGTAGCCCAGCCAAACCAAATCATAATTGAGACTGGGTGAATGAACCACAAATGATAGAATAATGCTGTATAATTACAGACTGTGAGGAAACAGCAGCATTGTTAAAGAGGGTTGGAACTGTGACTTGGCCTTAAATTGGATCATTAGTCATGCTTGTTTTATCAGTAAGCAAAGTGAGAAACTCCATCCTGGTCCAACTAGGGTCAATGTTAGTTATCCAGACACCAGGTCTTAATGGATTCTCTTATTGTAACCCAAACTCTTGGGAGGAAAATGAGTTTAGTGTTTCTTTTTCGTTTTCTTATTTGTTATCAGGAGGACCATTTGTTGCATAATATGACTTTAAAAAAAGTATGGCATAACCAAAAGTCTAGCCAACTTAAGCAGAGCACACATCTGTTTTGTTAATTGATACTTACTACAATGTATACCTGGTGTGTGCCCACTCTTCCTGGATTGTAATGATGAATAACAGGATGCAGAGGAAGCTCCGTGCAGTAGGAGCCAAGTCCTGAACTTAGAGGGCCAGTCAGTCAGAAACACTTAGAAGCTAGTTTACCACAGAAGGTGAGATTGACATGGAGACTCCAGCCGTGACCTTAGATGGAACAAGGGAGTTGATTCAACAGAGAGGTGAGGAGAACGAGAGGAAATGACAGCTTAGATGAGCCAAGTGCTTTGGCCACATTGTCATTTCACCGGGTTAGATGGATAAGTGAGAAACTATTTTCCACTGTGAGAAAGGTTTTCAACTTAACAGCTTGAAGCAAAAAAGTAATATTTCAGAGATATATACATGATGTTTTATAGCACACGCACAATGACTTCGGAAATACAGTACACAGGAAACCATTTTAATGGAATTAATCCTTGTTTACAATGCAAATTATTGAAATGCATTTCCATGCCAGTTTGGAAGCCAATGAGTGTAAAAGGTGATTCTTGACCTTGGAATGACTATAATTAGCCAAATTATTTTTACTTTTTCTGGAGCTTTCAATCGCATCCCATAGTCTTCAATAGTGGACGGTTATTTTCCATTTTTATGAGCACTTTTAGGGTTTCTTTTTCATGTTGTTTGTAAATATTGAGTGTGAAAGTTAGTTCTTGATTTTAGAAGATTTCAAAAGCATTTCATGGGCTTCAGATGGAATTCCATTTTTATGAGCATTTTGTGTTTTTTTGTTTTTTGTTAAAAGTTGAACGTGAAAGTTAACTCTTGGAAATCATACTTTGACAACAGACACAGAAGAAAAGTCTTAACACGCTAGTCTGACAAAAAAATGTTTTAAATTAAATTCATCATCTAAGCACGTTTTCTGTAGAACTTTGAACCACAGTTAGAGTTTGCTCACAAGATTGAAATTTGAGCCTGAAATTAACCTTTGTTCTTGAGTTAAGATTTGTCAAATTATATAATCCCATATAAAAATCCATGAACTTGTGTCTGGCAAGTTCCCTGTAACTACCACTGCTTCCATCTGTTTCATTAGTCACAATCACCTCTTCCCCTACATCTTTATTTTCGCTTCTTTCATTTTCCCAGGGATATTAAATGTCTTGTGCCAGTCTGAGAAGCAGAGTAGAAAAGCACAAACAGGCCACCATCAGAGTATGCTGGCTAATTGTTATTGACATACATTCATTGAACTTATTCACCTTCCCTCACTAGTCGTACATCTTTATTTGATTAGAACTCTTTGTTCTTTTCTTTTCAGTGTTCCATTCCAGCATCTAATTTCCTCCTGTGCAGAGAGAGCGTGCTCACACATACTTAATGTATTCCCCAGGGTCTTCAGTATCACTCCTTACGTCAAAATCAATTTCACTACTCACCAAATACCTCAGTGCGGTAGAGGGATCAGGGGAGAGGACTGTATCTTCCTTCACTGACCTGCTTTTTTATGACTTACAAAGGTACAACTAACACACTGATTGTTGTTCTGTTTCTCTTTAGGGACAACCTGGAACAAGAGGATTTCCAGGCTTTCCAGTAAGTCATGCTGTGTGGCAGGTTGTTATTGTACATGATTCTTTGATGATTTGTGTAAAAGCTGGACATTTCTGATTTAGTACATACTAGTAATTATTAGTTACCAAGGAACTAGTTAGGAACAAATCATGAAAGCTATTCCACAGTTCCCAAACATTTCAGTCATTCAGAATTTGTTACGGGTTAAAAAAGCAAACTAACAGGGTTGTAGGCAATCTTGTATTGAAACAAAAACCGTGATTTATTCTAATTCCCTATTAAGAACAATACAAGAACAGATACAGAAATGGCAAAAAAATAGTTCTTTGCTAACTGTCTGGAGTGCTGCTCAGCTGCAGCTGCAGCTACAATGCACTCAGATTGATAGGTGGCCACAAAAAACTACAATACTATTTTAATTACTAGTATTGCTGCAATATTGCTTCCATCATCTGGGCTAATCATAACATAAATTTCATTTTACTACAACCTCATTTAATTAATCTACATTTACTGTTTAATTTACCTTAATTGTTATGCATTAAGCCAAACAACCAGTTTTTTAACTGATGCTATAATGGGGACAGCTTTTGGTGCAGAAATCTGCAAAGCAATTGCTTTCCATTATGTGCTCAAACATCTCCTTCTCTTCCTCTTTCCTAGGGTCCAATCGGATTGGATGGCAAACCTGTGAGTTTCCCCAAGTACCTGTCAAAAAGTGAAATAATTGAGTAATTGAGTGCTCCTTCAGTTCCCGGAACTGTGACTGCCTGTGGTAATAAGTATAATTAAGCCAACAATGATTATGGTCATTATTGTAATGAATTCTCTCTTAGTGTCATACAGTGTGGGTTTAAACATGCTATGGCTATTTCTAAGAAGTTTTTCCAAGGAAATCAATTTAAATTGATTAAATTATTTTACCACCTGCACTCACTGTTTTAATGTTCACACAGGGACAGAACGGACCGAAGGGAGACATGGTAAGCATTCCTTACATTTTTCATAAACATAGTTGCGTCACAATACCATTACCACCAGTCAAGCACTCATAAAACCGTTGATGTACTTCTTGGGCATGTAATGAAATTTACAATAACAAGCCAAAGAAAATATAACATAATTGTGTTGAATCTTGTTTTGTTGTTTGCTGCGTGTTTATTTTGTACCCACAAAGTCATAAGGAAAACAGTGCTGGACTGATTTATGCAACCCAGCAATGAGCTAACAGTGGGTAGCATGCAGAAGGGAAAAGGTCGAGACAGATGGGAGCTGTTAGCCACACTCTGGCTTTCAGTCAGGGTTCGGTAAAACTCTTACCAACTGAAATGGGTACTACATTTTAATTTTACTTACTGAGGCTTGAGATTATTAAATGCCTCAAGCATTAACATCCTGTATTCTCAGATAATTAAATTATTTATTAGCCATGCAGATAAAAAAAAAAAATCTTTTCACTGTTGTAACTAATAATCTGAAGATAACTTCCCATGGCTGATCCTCAGCTATTACAGAGCCAAAGCAAGTATGGAGATTTCCAGCTTCCACAGACTATTTAAGTTTACATTCAACAGTCAGTTTCAATGGATAATAAAGGGTGTCATTTAAAGGTCTAATGTGTAACATTTATGAGGATCTATTGTCAGCTACATTTTCATTTTCATCACCTAAAAATATAAGAACCGAATGAGCTGTTTTTATCTACAGAGAGAGTGGGTCCTCTTCTGTGGTGTCTGCCATGTTGAACTACCATGTTTCTACGGGAGCCCATAACGGACAAGAAAAAAGAAACAGCGGTTTTAATCAGTGTCAATTTGTTTTGGAGAGGAGGAGAACTCTGTAGATAAATGGGCTTCTATGATCCCACACTGTCTCACAACATCAATAAACTTTGTCTTTTGTTATTGTTTTGATATAAGAGACGTCCTAATGACAGAAATTACATATATATATTTAAGGTGGAAAATGAATACAATTTGGACCACCCTTTGGAATTATTTACAGCTTCAGTACAAATTTGCAGGATAAAAGAGCTCTGTTCTTTTTGAATGATGTTACAGTGTTGGTCATTTCAATGTTGTCCAGCTGATGTTGATACTCTGGCTTTTATCACTCCCTCTGCTGATTTCAGTAGTTTCTCACATGCCTCTGGTTGAGTACTATTACTCCTGGCCAGACGGGGGGAAGTCAGACTGGGGTTTGTTTTTCGAAGCTCTGGGGTTTGCACCTTCCAGGTCCAGTGAACTCCATGCCAGTGCAAATGATAAAATTTTCAGGGGGCCAAAGGGGTCTAAACTTTGTTGAAATAATGTTTAATGTTGATTAATGGCCCCGTAATGAGCTCCTGTTTCTTAGTCTCCTTCCTGACGAATGTCAGCGACTACTGAAAAGGGCTTTGAGGGTTTGTCTGCTAAATGTATAGAGATGCTGTTGCCTTCACAAAGTGGCTTTGAGATGCTGGGCCTGTGGGGTCACCAGCATGGGGTGCACTGGATGTGTCCTACTGGGCCCTCTCCCTGAGTTCATTAATCAACCAGCCACTCAGCTCTGACAGCTACTTAAGCTGGGCACGCCCCAGGGCCTGATGGGAAGTCAAACTGAGTGCCTTCGTCCACAACAAGTAATTGGAATAGACTCCTGTAACAGCTAATTCATCAGCTTGATGGATACTTTGACATTTTTACTCATGTTATTAGGATGAATTTGTCTTCAGTCATGTTGTATTCTTTGCTGCAAATCAATCCTGAAATCACATTCAAGACTTACTGAGCTGCTGTTGTCTTTCAGGGTCAGCGTGGTCCCAAAGGACTCCCAGTAAGTCTGATATAAGTCCTGAGATAATATTGTGCTAATACTTTGAGCTAACTGCACAACCACTCTTCTATTTCATTGACCTGTGCTCTTTTGCTTTCTAGGGTGAACCTGGACCCAAAGGGGAGAAGGTGAGACATAGTTTGCAATAGTTTGACAATTTGGACAATGAGTAACACATTTTTAAGTTAACCAGCCAGCAGTGGTGGAAGAAGTACTCAGGTCCTTAATTTAAAGGTCCAGTGAGTATCATTTACGAGGATCTATTGTCAGAAATCGAATATAATATTAATAAGTATGTTTTCATTCATGTATAATCACCTATATATAAGGAGACGTTTTTATCTACAGAGGGAGTGGGTCCTCTTCTATGCAGTCCTCCAGGTTGGACCACCATGTTTCTACAGTAGCCTAGAAGGGACAACCCAAACAATGTAGCTGTAGATAGTGCCTCTTGCATTTTTTGCAAGTTTTGCGGCCAAAAGTTGGAAGGGGAGGAAGAGGCAAGGGTATTGCAGTCTGATAGATGCCACTAAATCCTACACCCTGAACCTTTAAAAGATTTTTAAAGTTACTCCAGCAAATCAATATTGTACTTCCATAAAGTTAAGGTACTTATAAGAAAAGGGGTTGAAGCAGCAGAAGTTCAGATATCCAGACTTTTAATTACTAGTAAGGGTCAAACTCTAAAACCCTGGATCCCATAGTGCAATATGATCGCTTATTTTCGTTAAACCCTCCCTACCAAGTCTTTTAAATGTAATGCCCCTAGTTTGTGATGCAGGCTAACTGAACCGAAATATGTAGTCCCTGATCCCAAGATGAAATTACCCTGATGACATCACTTTAACATCATCAGTCTCTGCCAAGCTCTTCTAGAGCAGCGAAAAACACATTCAAATGTTTTGGTTTTCCTGCATTCCCCATGACAAGTAAAGTGATCTTCGTGTTTCAAATAAGAGGACTTCCCCTTTAATTTGAAACTAATTATAACTAATTATTGTAAACGTGTGAAAACTTCCACTGTTTGTGGTGTTCTCATTTCTGACTAGACCTTTTTCTTTTCTCTCCAGGGCGTATGTGGAGACTACACGCACAGGGTAAGAAAACATTATTGTGGATCTAATTCTCTCTCATTACTGTTTTACAAGAGCTGCCTCTTCATCATCAATGTTTATGTTAAAACTCAGAAATGATTTTAATCTGCACAAATTGAACCTGTAATGTACTGTTATTCACCCTACGTTACATTATCTCTCACAGGTTAACCTACTGCATGTACAGTTGTGTAATGTCAGAGCAGAATAGAAAAGTGAAGTTGGAAGAGGACAAACTACTGCAGAAGCTGGACAGACAAATGGCGGGTAGCACAATGATGGGTAGCACATGCGGAGCTGTGCAGTTCTTTGGCCCGCCGTCTCTGGGGTTTGGCTAGTTGAGAGAAAACAAGGCAATTACTGGCGGGCTGCTGGAACATACAGTCGGACGTGATAAGAGCCTGTGTGTGGGTGCCAAGAATAAGAGTCTCCTGTGTAAAGGGGGATTTTTCAGATAGCTAAATCCATTTCCAGAGTAATTCAACCTTTCAGTTATTAAACTGCTCCTGCTAAGATGATCAAAGTTGGAAAGTTGGGGGTTTTTGGAAGGCCGTCCCCCCTTTTCTAACAAGTTTTATTCCTGTTAAATTAGTTTTTTCATATACTTCTCAGAGCCCCCTGCAGCAGTCTGTATGGGAGGTCCATTCCCAGTGTCTGCTCACACCCCCAGGCCTCAAACCTATAGTGAGAACCATTTGGGTTAGGTGGAGTTAAAATGTTATGAGTGTTTTTCGAGAGTTTTCCTTTTAGGACGAAGCCAGCAATATCAGCAAATGTTTCTTGTGTTTTTGTATAATGTGTATTTTAGCAGCCGCCACATTGCTGAAAGAATAGATCAACATTTTGGGAAATTTGCTTTCATTCCGAAAGTGAGATTAAAAGATTGATATCGATCTTATATCTGTGCATAAGCACAAAGCTGGGGACATGATGTGGTAAGCCTTGCTTAGCTAAAAGACATAAAGCAGTGGGATACAGCTAGCATTGCTCAGTCAAACTATAAAGCTGACTATTAATTACTAACAGACTGTAAGTTTTTTGTTAAAGTCGTACAGGAAGTGATTTGTGTTTTTATGCTAAGCTAGGCTAACCACATACTCACTCAAGCTCTGCACAAAGTTGTGAGATTGATGATGTGATCCAACCCGATTTCACTCCCAACTTGTGAAATACTGCTGCTTAGTCAGTGGCTTCTAATTGGATAATTTCTGGTCAAATAAGCAAGAATAAATATGTAACGTCAGTTAGATTTTCAAAATAAAGCTTGTGTGGTTAACATTGTAAAATGGTTGCAGTTTAGTTGGCAGTTGAAACTTGGCTATGGTTAAGTTACGTTATGTACCTCATTTAACTTAAGTAGGCTACAGAAGTTAACTTATCTGTGTTACAGAAACAGTTCACTTTTGGTTTTACACAGGATACCAATAGCGGTCTGCTGGGATAAAGTCCTAGGTTTGTTTGAGCCATCCATCCGTCACCTCCATATGCGGACGTTTTTACTCTTCATACTATGTCACCTGGCTTTGATAGCAGGTGTGTCCAGAAATGACACTAGAGGGGTACCTACAGCGTCATATTTTGAAGCAGAGGGGCCACTGACCAAGAGGCAGTATTTGACAATACTCACTTTTTGTGTGGTTGGACAATGGCTCCTTGCCACCATTACAAGAACTGACTGAAATTACCACTTCCCTGGTGTGTAGGGCCTCTTTGTGCAGGATCTTCCTCTGAAAACCCTGGCTGCCTTACGCTCCAGTCAGGCTCTGATGTTGAAGGTTTGTGGGTGCCTCCAAACACCCCGGTAGATAACTCTCAGCAGGGGTGTCACCAAGTCGTGCCGCAAAGAGAGCCAGTGCCCTAGAGCCAAGGCACTCCTCAACCCTCTGCTGTCCACCCAAAAGAAAAAAAAAAAGATCAGTGTTGTGACTGGGTCGGGACCAGGACCAGTTTGGTTCATGCAGTTAGTATCTCTTTTAATTGTTACTTGAATTAAGGTTAATTGTACAAACTGCTGAAGCACAGGGTGCCAATATTGAAATTAAAATCATTGAATTGAATTAGAAAAAACAATTTTCTGTGTATACAAATTTTTTTTCAATGGCACAATTTGATTTTGATTTTCGAATGATATTCCATTCTGTCAATGTTATGCTATTTGAATTTGAAATATATATTTTGGTCAGTAATTAATTGCATGAAGAATTTCTGATAAAGAAAAACAACAAAACAAAACAAAACAAAAGAAGCAATTACTACTGACAGATAAAGAATAAAGATTACTATTTGAGCTCAATAGGCAATATCAGACCTAATATTTTCACATTATTTAAACTTGTCATATATAACTTGATTTCACTTTATTCTGGCAGCCCTTGACTTTTCATACATTTACCTGTTTCAATTTGTGGTGGATAGCTGGAAATGGTGAGGGACAAAGCAGCACACTTGCCTACTTTTACAACAATTATACCCCTACTTATATTTACTTATAAACATGCTGTATATATTTCCATAGCAATAGCACTATTGTTGTATTTGGCTTTCAACTGATTTTTGAAAAAAATAGGGTCACACAATAAAGAGTACAATTGAAAACTTACTAGGAATATATAAGTTGTAGTAGTGAATACTTTGTGTGGGTTTCAGGTACTGGGTGAAGGTAGTCTTTTGCAAAATAAAAATTGTGGAAATATGTATGCTATGTAAAAAGTAGGCAAGTTGCATGCAGCTGGTTCTGCTCAGTGTCACTGAGGAAATGTAGCTATCAGCGGGACTATACGTGTATAGTACCTTGTATCTGATCATGCTGGTCATCTCAACAGAAGCGGCGTATTGTACAGCCCTGTGTTGGACAGTTGGCCACAGTAAGTCTGGATGTGCACTGTAACTGTACTGCTGTACTCTCTTTGTGGCAAGACTGGTGCCCACCTCTGCTCCGCTGCAATCTAGGGGCCTGGCTTGCTGTTAACGGGGACATTGATGCACACAAATCCTGAATAGGGGATGATTGATGATATGGAACCAACAGACACTGACCGTAGAAAATTTGCTTTCACATTCTTTTGAAATAAAGAAGCATCACAGTACATCAACCATCCCCTTTGCCGCTCCAGGCCCATAGTTTGCTGTGCTGGTGACTCTTTTTGTCTTTCCTTTCTCAACTTTGTTTCTCTCCTTTGCCTTCCCATTTCCTTGCTTTTCACTCTCATGTTCTATTTCTCTTTTTTCTCCACATCCTTCCCCCATTTCTTCCCTCGTTCTCCTGGTTTCACCTTGTATCCTTTCTCTGGCCTCCTGGTGACCTTTGCCCTGTGACCTTTTTGCACCGCTGGCCACCTGTGCTTTGTGACTTCCCCCGGCAGATGTTGCCCATCACAGTGCGCAACATGCCCTCAATAAGCCCTCTAATCCTAAAACGCCTCAAGGTACAATTCTCTCTGCTCCCTACTTGTCCCCTCCTCTCTGCCCTCCCTGTGGATGCCTACCGCCGCCATTCGTTGCCAAAACCTTCCCGATCTTTCTCTGCCATCATGCTGCAATTAACCAACGTTTGGCTGCCAATGCTTCTGAATGTTTAGACATATTCAAGGCTGAAGGTCTTTTCTGTTAATAATGCATGACAGGAAATCAAACAAAAATGCTTAATTTTTCAGGTTTCAAGCAATCTACAAAATCATGTTTCATTTAAAGCTTTCTTTAAACTTAAATACATATAATAGTCCTTAAAACTATTTATTGTGGAAATAATTTTTATTTCACTTATGAATCAAGTTTAAAAAAAAAAAAGTCTAACTGGACCTCTATTATGTGGTAACTAAATCCTGCAATGCTGAACAAAAAACAACAAATAAACCCCAATTAAACTCCTTCATGCAACCATTGTTCCTGCAAATACATTCAATATGAATTAATGATTGCCTTCAACATTCAAAGTCAACGCAGGCAGAAGTGTTACATTCATTGCAAAGCACAAACTAAGGATGGTGTTGTCAAAAGCAAACACTTGAAGGACTAAGAAGAGACTGATTAAAAAAATGTTTAACAAAATTGAAGCAGCAGAGGCCAATATATCCTACCATTCACTAGTCTAAGCTCCAAAAATGCTCGATCCTACATTTCTCACAATGCAACTTGATTTTTATCTTTGACCCTCCCTGCCTAGTCTTTCAAACTCCACACCTCCAGCTTTTAACCCAATTGGTTTTTACTGAATTTAAAAAGGCTTTAGCAGCAATTTGCAGATATAGAAGAAATACATAACTAAACCAAGTTGCAGATTTGCTCAGTATTAACAGTGTGACAGATATAAAATGGAAAAGATAACTTATGCAATATTACCTTGTGCCCAACCTTTTTTTTGCGAATGCAAAATCCATTCTATTGCCAGTTTTGGGCTTTGATATTGATGATTTTCCAAATTCAACCAAAACTACGTAGTTAGGTTAAGGGACCAAAACTGTTTAGCTAGGTTTAGGAAAGGATAATGCTTTGGGTTAAAATAAATACTTTACATGACTTAATTAACGTGATGCAAGTGACATAATTCAAGAATATAACATTTTGTAACTTAAAACTTTTTAATAAATCAACGCTGACTTTTGGCTTTACACGGGACACGAACTCTGGGTAAAATTCCAGTTGTCTGACCCAACTATGCACCCCAGCTCTCTCCTTATTTGCTGTTTACACTACGTCCCTTGGATGTGGATGAGTTACAGTGGAATTACAATAAAGCCTGGCACGTCTCATATAGACACTAAAGGGCACCTTGTGCGTTTGTATGAGAGGCAGAGGGGCGTCACCAAATGTTGGTATTTGATGCCCTGGTAATGAGAAAGGGCCAGTTTGAGGTTTAGCACAATTAGCTGTCCCAAAAAGAAAACTTAAACTGGACTAACATACTGTACACAATTTATATCAGTATTGACTATTTCTCATCATCATGATGAGAATAAAATTATGGCAGGATTTTTTTTAGATTTGTTCTGTCATGAATATGGTCAAATTGTGCAGAATTCATTCAATATCAACTATTGGCAGCTACAGTCTACCCATAACAATGTGTGTATAACCCCTGAGAGAAGCCTAACATGTCCAGAGACATAAATCATATCTGGACACATTCTGCACTGTGGTGCAGAGGAGGAATGATAACATATGGCTCTGATGTGGATGGATGTTCTCCATTTTCTCAGAATAGAAGCTTGGCAGCACTCTCTGGTCCTGAGCTACTGTACAGTTGTGTTCTCCTACAGTAACACTGTGATTGCTGAGCGACTGAAGTAAGGCCAGGGCTTTATGTTGGGAACTTCTCTAAGTCAGACCACGTGTGCAAACAAATCATGTACTGTTGTACGCATTAACTTTCATGCCATAGAAACCTGTCGCCCTCTATGATAATGGATATTTCCATACGCAGGTGTCTCCTCTATAAAATATCGACCTGTAGCAATCAGGAAATTGATTTTATGAGTTCCAGAAGATAAGTAGCATGAGGAGAAACAGATTCAGGATGTGTAGCAACCAGACATATTTATTTTAGCCATTGACGTGTATTTATTTTCTTCATATCCTGTGCTCATTGTAAATGTTCTTTATTTGAGTTTGTTTAGTCTTGGCTGTGGTCCGTGGACAGGCTTCAGTATAACACACAGATTCAACAGTGTGTTTCAAAAAAGCTGCAGGAAAGATCAATGTCAAAATTACATTCATTCATTTCAGATATAAACAATTATAATTTATACAGTTATGCAACTTCTTTTTACCCAATGATAATTTAAAGCCAAACTTAAGCAAGTTGGAGTATCTTTGACAAGTCCTGCAAAACTGAGAGATCCAGGAGCATTAGCATATAAACTACTACATCAGTGTCACTTACCTCCCAGTGCCTTGCTCTACAAATAAAGGTAGTCACTGAGAAAAAACAGCATTATAACCACATCTGTGATAAAATATTCTAAACTGAAGGTGCACCAGCTTTCTCTAAAGCCCATAAATACAGACTCTGGCATCCACCTTGATCTTATTGCAGTTATCCACTGACACCTGGTCAATGTTGTGACTTGGTTTCCAGTTCCTTACCTTAGGTCCAGGGGTACCTAGGTTACTCTGGATACTTTGAACCCGTGATTAGAGAATGGCTCAAAGGAAGTGGATGACTGCCTGAAAAACGAATGAGTAAACCTTGAGTTTTTAATATTTTAGTTCCCAATGTCAAGAATGACTCAAGCATTATAACCGCTTGCTTTGCTCCCCACCTAACCTTCCTTTCTGCAAGCCCCCTGCAGTTATTTGTGGTGTAGTGTTAGGTTGTTGTGTTGGCATGGCCAGTGTGGCGAGGCTCGCTCCAGCATGGCAGATTGTAACTCAAAGTCTCTCAGCAGGGCGAGCCTGGAGTGCAGGGACCCGCAGGACCTCCAGGGCCCCCTGGACTCCCAGGGACTCCAGGCATGAATGGAGCCAGTGGCCCACCAGTGAGTCCCAGTCTACCTAGAAATTAAAATTGTACTTTTACACCTGCTAATTAACCACCTTACCAAACATTTCAGCTTTTGTGCAATATCCTCCACATTTCACATACTGTGTAGTTTATGATCTCCATGTATTAGAAATTGTGTCATCAGAATTATATTAGTATATTACGAGATTTTGTTGGTTTGTTCTGTACACTCGATATTTACTGCATGTCTCTCTTTCCTGGGAGAGCAATCTTTCCTCTGTGGCTCTTTTCATCCATTTCTCTGTTAAAAGGGTTTTTTGGGGAGTCTTACCCGAATCGAGGGTCTCAGAACAGATGGTGTTGTATGTTGTACAAATTGTGAAGTCCACTGAGGCAAATTGTGATTAATGAATAAAATTTGACTTGACAAAGAACAGAAGTTGTTGAAAAGAAACTCAAAAGTAGTATGATGTTAACTTAATTTGGTGTCAGCCCCTTTTTGACCATTCAATGTGTGTGCTTGTCTCACACTGGCCATTACAAATCTTTACTTCCTGTGAAAAAAATTAAACTGCATTAGTAAATGTCAGATCAGCCAAAGTCTGTCAGTAGTTAAACCCAAACTGGATAAAAACTATATATGCACAGTTTTAGCCTTCACACAGCCAACTCATTGTCAAGTCAATATTATTTATATAGCCCAGTATCAAAACTCACAATTTGCCTCAAGGGGCTTTACAATTTTTACAGCATATGACACCGTTTGTCCTAGACCCTGAATTTGAATAAATAAAAACTTTTAAATGGAAGAAACCACAGGGGAGTCTTTCCCAACATTACCATCCATTTTACATTACAGGAATACAGTATTTCTGCTTTATAAACTCAGGCTGTTTCTAGAGAAGTGAAAACTTACAAAAAGTATTAAAAATATTAGCCTGGACTGGAAATGGGTAGAGTCACAAGTTCACTTTGCTCAGGGACACCATAAAATCTGGACATGCTGCAGCAGTCAACTCTTCACTTAGACAACCAATAAAGTATAGGCTTTGAAAAGTTTACAGTGCAAGCACTGGCCTGATGCAAGTTTACTTTACTATTGTGCTAGTTTGATCTAAAGGTCCAGTGTGCAGGATTGAGTGGCATCTAGTGTTATAATTGCAGATCGCAACTGCCTTGCTTCAACCTCCTTTTCAAGCTTAAAGGAGAAATACGGTGGCCCCAAAACATTGCAGACTTCATGTAAGGTGACCCACAGCATATGTAGATAAAAATGTCTTCGTATTCTAAGGTAACAGAAACAAAACAATTCTTATTTTCAGGTGATTACACACACCTATGATTAAAAACATACCTATGAATATAATACATTTTTTTACAATAGATCCTCTTAAATGTTACACACTGGACCTTTAATTACTTTAGTGGGAGAAACATCTACTGCCAGGCAGCCTCTATATCCACATTATATATAGGCATAGTTTAAAATTCAAATGGACCAGGTATTGTAGATAGTTCTGTAGATTCTGTGTGATTGAGTCTTTGCTCTTTTCATACAGGGTAAGCCTGGTGAACCGGGCAAACCAGGAAAAGACCCAAGGGTGAGCTTTAGTTCAGTGAGTCTTCTACCTTTATTTTTCCAGAACTTTCTCATTAGTGAAAGTTTGTTGGTGTGACATTAACCTTCTTTGTGATTTCTTTGTTTTTTTCTGCAGCTTTTACCAGGACTGAAGGTAAACAAATTTCTCTACTTGTCCAAACAGCAAACATTATGATTCTGAAAATCTTGATTAGCATCACTGTGGCCTCTCGTGATGACCCCAGAGTTATTTTATGGACAAACACACTCAGGCCCAAATAAAACAAACCACGCGAATCAGGGATCAAGTCAAGATTTTTCCACTTGGTCTCTTTGCAGCTGCTCTAAAATTCAGAGCAACCCCACCTACACAACACTGCACATTCCCTTTGGATTGGATGAACAGATCCCCACATGATGCTTGAATTGCCACGGATTATTTAATAGGAGGAATGTAGATTGTGAGGTCAGAGAAACATACAGAGTCCTGTAAACACCTCTCACTCTGTATAACAAGCCGAATCTCACAGAAGCAGTTTTCACTTGTTATAGCATGAGCAGTAATAGCCGCGAGAAGCATCTGGATGGAAAACATGACTTTAAAGCCCTCAAATCAAGCCTCAGCCACCTGCTTCTCTGTACAGCTGTCAGTGTAAAACACTGAATTTATTGCTGGATATGTGCTTTGTATGTACACACTTTGTTTTATCTCTCTAGGGTGAGCCAGGTGTGCCAGGACTAAAGGTGAGCTCTCTTCTGGATTTTACTTTTGAAAGAAAATATGGTCTATAGGATCCAGGATGTGGTTAGATTGGCTGGGAAAATCCTCATTCCAGTGCACAAACTAGTGTACACACTGTCCATTGATGGATTTTGTATCGTGAACAGAAAGCAATAAACATACATTTCCCACAGTAATGGTGGAGCTTTTATGTATCATGTTCTTTCTGGTACCTGCAGGGATTAATGCAGAAGCAGAAGGAAGTTGTATTTTATTTCTTGTTGCTTTCCTTTGGCTACAGTTTTTTTGTTTTCAGAAGTCATAGAGTTTAGTTACCTATCTTTACAGCAGAGAAGATGATAGCAGGAGTTTGATAGTATATCAGGATAGTTTCAACAAATTATGTGTCCTTTTTGCTTGTGTCAATTCTGTCATGTCAGTGTAAATATTTATTCTGTCTCTCTACAGGGTGATCGAGGTGATGTCGGCCCACCAGGTCCTGAAGGCCCAACGGTATTCCAATTTTTACTTGTTTTAGAACTTTTTCAACTGTGGTGTTTCACTCAAAGGTTAAACTCAAAAGGATATACTCAGATTTCTTCATACAACAATCACATGCCATATGTACAGTGGAACACCAAGGCATACAGAGCAGGAAGGGGTTGACCAGATCATGTTGAGGTGTGGCCCTGCTCCTGAACTTAATCTTAATAAACTTAATAAACTAACTAATAAACTAATCAACTTAATTTAAGAGACTATGTATTATTACACCATGTTAGCATATGTGTAAGTGTAGCAAGTAAATAGTAAATTTATTATTACTATTACTATTACTACTTTACTTTTTTTGGGCTTTACCATCAGAGTGAATGTGTTTGAAATGGTGAATGTGGCACGTAATGTAAAAGCGCTTTGAGTGGTCAGAAAACTAGAAAGGCGCTATACAAGTACAGGTCCATTTACCATTCCATTTACCATTACTCAATGAGTACCAGCTGAGATAATCAACTCACCTGGGGTTGTTCTCACAGGCCATCCCCACACCTCTCTCTCTCCTGCAGCTGATTGTAAACCACATCCACCTCCACAGTAATATTAACATGATATCAAAAAAGTTTGTAAAATATCATGGTTATGTGTTAATGTTTAATTTTGTCTTTTTAGATAGCTTTGATTTTTTGTTGCTGTTGGCCAGCATATTTAGGGAAGCTAAGGTTGAGGATCTTTGATAGCCGCTTCATGCCCTCTGAATTGATTTTCTGTGGTCTTTGCGGTCACAGACAGATGATAAAAAAACTTAAATACCATGAACATGGATCCTTCCCAGCCAACATTTGTATGTGGGGCCTATGTGAGTATTAGATGGGCTGAAAAAATGGGCCTTATATGGGATTTTCCGTGTGTTCCATAATGGCCCCATAATTGTGTATGTGGGCTTTATGCAGGATTACACTGGGCGTTAGGTGGGGCCAAACTAGGCAACACAGATGGGCCCCATTTATGATACCCACCCTGAGCCCATGCTCTCGTTTCCCATTAGTGACCCAACTACGACTCCCATGTGGGGCCCACATATACATGTTGGCTGGGTTGCAGCTATGCAGAAGCATAATTTGAGCCATAGTCAAATCAAATAGATATCTTCATCCTGGTTGTCGTGAGTAGGTTTCTTGTCCGTGCTTTGTCCTGAAAACAAACCTACTGTCAGACTCAGCAGGGAAACACTGTCCATGGACACACAAAGAGCCGTTTTCACAGGCTTTTGTCTGAATACTTGTCTGACTCAGATTGCTGAAACCTCTTAGTCATCATGTGGCCCTTCCCAGCAAGCACCACATTTTTCATTTATATTAAGTGGTTTAAAAAAGTATTAATTAAAACTTTGGGAGCTGTTTAGAACTGATATCATAAAAATACACAGGCCCTGACCTCATAAAATGATGCAGGTAACATCTGCTGCCACAATTATGGTTTTGACATTTATTCAGTGGAAAGTGTTTGTTTGGTTATTGCATAATAGTCTCCTTAGTGTATTGAATAAACAGGGATGAATAAAGCACACACATACATGCACACACTGTGGATGGCAGCTTAAAGGATCTAACCTTGGCTTTGAAGCAAGCTATGCCTGCTACTTTCCACGTGCTTGTCCTTCTCCACTTTTCCATGGCTTAACAGACTTCCTCTAGAGGACACACACACATGTACTTGTATACACAGCAACTGTTCTACACTAATCCAAGTCATTATATGGCATTACGAGAGACTAAACTTTTGAGGCATTATAGATGACAAAAGGAGAGATGCCAAAAATGTGAAAAGGGAGGGGAAAAACTAAAATTAAAATCAAGACAAAAGGAGAGAATAGTAAAGATTATGTTGCTAGTTGAAAAGAGGATCTGTTATCTGTGGCAGGCCTTAGATGGGACGTCATGGTTGGAAAATGTATAAAGTTGAAGGAATGATTTTACCATGCTCAAATTTCACTCACTAGTAGGAGTGGAATTATAGAAGGAAAGAGGCTACATGATTAATCTGAGGAGGATATATAACACACAGCAGACACAGAGACACAGCATTAGTGTTCATTTGGAGTTTGTTACAGGCCAACTGATAAATAGGTCCAATATTCACTCTCCTCTTAGCTCACTATTATAAAGCTGGTTGTTTAGCACTATAGACATGTTCACATCAATGTATGTGTATGTATGTGTTTATGTGCATTTTGAAGTATCTAATTAGAGAAGTTAGATGGTAATGGCAAAATTTGCAAAAAAGTTTTTATGCTGGCTTGGTGGTTTTTGCCTTTTCTTTAAAAAAAGATCTGATTAATATATAAAACACAGAGAAATGTCGTATTTCCATCCTGTTTTTGCATTGTTTTCACCAATTTAACTTCCACTGATGCTCTTTTGAGATCATCTTTTTGCACCCTCTTCTTCTGTTTTTCCAACTGCAGAACTGGTGCCACCTGCTGCTTAACTTAATGAACCAACTCCCAATAATCACATAACAGTAGTGGATGGAAATAAGCATTCATTTGTGTTTTTACTCAAAATTCTGTTAAACTTTGCGATACATTTAGAAGGACACGGCTAATGTTCAAACAGCTAGTAGAGCAGTAAGTGCACAGTGGTTTTATCAGTGCTTTTTCACACAAAGCAGCAGCAAAACAGCAGCTAAAAGAGGCTAAAAAGCTCTGTATAGCTAATGTGAACTGTTAGTCCCATTTGTGACCTCAGCAACACTACCACACATGGTACATGGGCATGTCTCTATGCGAGTGGAGAGGTCAGTACTGCAGAGATAGTGATGATTCATGATTCTGGTTTTTATATAGAGACACCTTTCACAATACACACTTATTTGATACATTGTAGAGATTCAAGATTTTTTTATTTTGATAAAAACAGTAGTGCCTTCAAACTTATGTTGATGCTTTGAAAACTCAACTGCAATCTGCTTAGTTTCAAGACTAAGTAATTCATTAAGTGTAAAGATGTATATGTTCAATAATCCATATGTTCATACCAAGTGGCTGCAACTGAAGCCAACATGGAAGTGCCAAAAACAGCAGTTCCTCTAACGGCCACTTGAGGCTGGCTCCAGAAGTCAATCTCCATATTAAAATGCCCAACTTTATAGCAGATATAAACACGTTTACAGCCTGGTACAAAAAACTGTTTTGGTCTCTTTAGCTAATTTTTACCCATTCTTACCCATTTAAATTATATTAGGGCTTAAAGTTATTAAGGGCATGGCCACTTTGAGTGAGCCAAAACTGCCAAGATGGCACAACGTCTTTTCACAAACCTATGGGTGACATAACAGAGATGTCCATTTTTAATCATACAGTCTATGGTTCATACTTTTCCCCTTCCACTAAACTCCACTAGAGCTAAAGTAAACTATGTTAGTCATATCAGCAAACTGCTGTCACAACAAAACCACAGTAGATATCTACATGACTTTCTGTGAAAGTGATTTTTCCCAAAGCCTCTATGTTTTCTGGAAAAACCTCATTGCTGTGAGCTTCTGTGCAGATTATTGCCTTGTAAACTTCAACTGCAGCCATTCTTCCATCTCGCTTTTTTGTTTTTCCCCTGAAATCAGCCCAGAATCCTGTTTCTGTTTTCTGCCATTAGCTTTATGAGCACATCAGGCTACTGAGCTGAAGGTCACTGTGAGGACAGAAGGGTTTGCAGGAACTGTTATCTGGCTGTTTTTCTGGATGTTGCACAACAGGCATTAGATAACTTCTTAGATGCAAACTACTCCTTGAGTTTACACATCCATTCTTTAAGGCCTTGGTCACAGTCGTCACTGCTTATTATAAGGCTTATAGAGGAACTTGTGCTCCATCTAGTGGACTACTGTGATTGTTATCAGTTGTTATACTTACAGTATTTATCTCTGCTTTGTTTCACAGGGAGTTAAAGGAGACCAAGGAATTAAGGTAAGATTTTTTTACCTTTCCATTTGTCACAGTCAAAAAAGGGATAGGCTACGAAGGCAATATGGTTTAAAGCTATTCCAATTTCCATCCAATTATACTCACAACTTGACCTTGGTATCATCTGCGGCCCTGTTCTGTTTTAGCTTTTCACTTGTGGAGACAAGAGAATAATTGTCTACCCAGCCCGTCAGTTCTTTGGTGAGAATAGAAGATCTCAGCTACCCGGGTACCCAGTTTGCTCACAAAGAATCTTCTTGCTGACTTAATCCGGTTTGGGAGTTTTCCCCTGTAGTTCAATGTAGCGACACCTTATTCAGCAAAGAAACGGTTAGGGTTACAACCCTAACACTAGAGCTAGGGTTCGGGCTATGGTTATGGTAGCCCTATCATTTGCAATTTTTTGTGTATGGGCAGTTTCATTCCTGTATTATAAACCTTTAACTGAAAACATGATCATTCAACCTGTATCCAAAGCAAACTTTAGGTCTCCATGTCATGTCGCCTTGCTCGCGCTGCCTGGATGAGAAATCACCCCTCCACCGGCTACTGTGTAATGTCTTTACAAGGCAACCACTGTCCAGGGATCAACATGATAGAAGGCTCCTGATGTCATCTCTAAACATGTAGATCTCCTCCTGTCAGTTCCATGTAAAGAAGGAGCACTCCCTTTTTTCCCCTGAGCCTTTGCTCGTCTTTTGATTTTCCCCTGGTTAAAAGGGCGTGTCTGCTTTTACTGCCCCAATGCTTCTCTGAGCTGATGTTTCCATCCACTCTGTAGGGAGATGAAGGAAAGAGGGGTTTCCCAGGAGAGAGGGGAGAGAAGGTAGAGTCAAAGTCAAGCTTGGAGTTGTGTGTATGTGTGTGTGTGGCATGTCGAGATCTATTCATGAATGGCAAGATTACAGACGTTGCAGCTGGGGTCTGGATGATTGAACACTGGCAGAGCTGCTGTCTGTCTTTGAAAACAAAAAACCTGAAACCCATCATTAAATTAAAATCCAATTCTCCAATCCAATTCCGACTGTTATACTGTAATGGCTTAATAAATAACATGGTCATTAGCAGCGCTTTATTTTCAGATGTGCTCTCAGAGGCTTTACTTGGCAAGAAGGAATACTAAGCATTTGTACTTTGTAGTTATTTATTTTTTGTCATGGTGGTTCATCTCGCCCATTTGGTGTCTGGTAAAGCTGTTTGAGCGATAGATAGATAGATAGATAGATAGATAGATAGATAGATAGATAGATAGATAGATTGTGTGCAATAAAATATCGAGTGTTTGATGTAGTAAAATGTGCCATGATATATATATATATTCTCTCTGGCCACTCCAGGGCTGCACAGAATCTGGAAGGATTTATGGGCACTATAACAAATTGTGTATCTTCAAATTTTTTCCCAATTCTGTTTTGGTTAAGTTTTTTTGTTTGTCTAAGTGAAATTGTGTCTCATATTCAATTAGTGAATTTTTCTAATTTCTGTACTGCTACTCTGATGGACTCCAGCACCTACAGCAGTTATTCTTTGGCCATAGTAGCATGGTTGCAGCCATGTGGATGTGTGTTTTCTCCATTAAGCCTCACAAATGGACAGATGGGGGGAAGAGGAAGAAAAAGTAAAAAGCGGAAAACTTCAAGGGAAGTGATTTTTCGCTGCAATCCAAAGGAAACAGCGATCTGGAAAGGCTTTCATTTTTTAATAATAAAGAGAAAGTGCTTTTGCAGGCTGATCCTTCAATGTTAGATCCTGTTAGGTCGCCTGAGGAGTTGAGGCTTCTATCAACCCAGGGAATATATCTGTTCTATATATAATCTTAGAGAGCTGGCTGCTGGTGCCTTGTGCCAGAGTGAAATAAATGGGGTAGAGGTAGGGGTTTTGCGGTATACACAATAACCATTAATATCTGCATGGTGCCGACCACAAATGATGACTTCTCTAGACTCAACCTCTTTGGTTCCAAAGCTCCCAGCAGGCAGCAAGCCTATGTCTAGCCATGAAGGAAGCAGACACAACTATCACCTCAGGACCATCTGTCACTGTGCTGAAATACTCTACTGCCTTGCTTAAGACTGACCTAATAAGCTCTGTCTTTAAAAACGGCTTTGATTTTACTTTCCCTGTGGGAACTGAGAGCAGCAACAGACGACGAAAGAGAGAGTGGATTTCATGACAAAGGATAGTGTGTGCCAACAGTCGCACTTCTTTGACTGAATAAAAAGGTATCTCTGCCTTTTTCCTTTCACCACAAATGAAAGACAATGAGCTACCCAGCTGGAGGAAATATTATAAGCAGAGTGGGGAAGGTGGCAATTAATATCTCCAATCACCTACCTCATTCTATTCACTCTATTATTCTTCACAGTGACCATATCTGTATGCTTCTTTTATCTCTCTATAAGCAAACTGAAAAGAGAAAAACCTGAAACTCCTGCACTGATCAGAACACAGTGGCGACAAGGTTGGGTTATCCATGTTACACTTTGTTACTGAGCAAGATAGCAAATATTTATGGTCCCCAGAAGATGATTCAATTTCTCTTTGGGACACCCCATGAGCAACAACCCCAATATTTTTAGCATTTGGTGTCAATTTTTAAAGTCCTGTGTGTAAGATCTAGTGATATCTGGATTGTCTGTTCTGGGCTACTGTAGAAACATAATAGTTAAACACGGCGGACTCAATGGAAAGCAACCCACTCCCTCTGTAGATAAAAAACCTATTCTAGATGAACAAAAACATAGCGATTCTTACTTTCAGGTGATTATTCACTAATGAAAACAAACCTATAAATATTATATTACATTTCTGCCAATAGATCATCCTAAATGTTACACATTGGACCATTAAGGTGTCTATTTTTATAAGAGTTTTGTATCAACACGCTGATATATTGGTCTTAGTCTAATCCTGTCCATCTGTTACCAAGTATACAATTTCACTGTTTATTGTACACATGGAAATTGCACTTGTACATGTAAGTCATTATAGAATCCCTGGCGGTGAGTAGTAGCTTCACTGCGTCCGTGCACTAAGACGGAGTGTGACAGGAAGACTTGGCTGCAGCACAAACAGAATAAAAACAAGAGATCCTGCAGCATCACAACGATTACAGTTCTGTGAGGGTGACTGATTCAAATTCATCCCTCTTTGTACTTGTCCTCTGAAGTGGGAAGGCTGTGAAATGGCATGCTAGTGTTACAGATCCATATGGGCCAACACCCACTTTGTGTCATTGAGAGAGATGTTAAAATAGAAACATGGTGGACAAACCTATGAGGCGACTAGAGGACTGCTACAAGCTGATAGGAGCAATTGTAGATCAAAGGGAGATGTTGTTTCCTGTTAGAGGCAGTTGGTTGTTGGGGAGCGTCTCTAATGAACCCCTCTGAACATTTAGATCCATCACCACCCAGGTCCTCCTGAGGGTAGCAGGGCTAATAGAGGTCCAGCAATGCTTTTATCTGACCACAAACTCATGTATGTGAGCAGGCACATAGGCTTGGAAAAGAACTTTCCAGTTTACAGTTATGACAATATCAGAGAATGAATGCTTTTTGTATTGTCTCAATGGTCGCTGGATGGTATAAGAAAAGTTAATTAAGAAGCAAGTAGGAGTGTTTAAATGTGTTATAATGTCAGTAGTAGTAGCAGCTTCAGCAATAGCAGTGTTATCAGTAGCTATACCAGTTGGAGTATGTTGTACTTCTCAAGTCAAAGTCAGTCACATTTAAATCTCTGAACGACACCTGTGTCCGCTCGTCCTTACTCCCAAGTTGTCAAATATGGCTTTAAGTTACCGACATTGTTCGAAGCGAAGGGCCACTGATCAGGCTGCCTGTGAGAACATGTTGCCTGTACACATTAGCTTATGTGAATGGTGTCTGGGTATAAACAGGGTGGGGGTTAATGAAATGTATGTTTCATTACACAATAAATTAGTTTTCAAATTAAAATTTAATGGGAAATGTACTTTTTGATATGTGCTGGTTTACTTGCACTAACTACTGTATTCTGTAATTTTGTAAATTTTTATCCTTGGATGCACTCATAATACAGAAACTGACCTTTTCTGCACAGTATTCATGGGTTAAGCAGGTCAGAACTGTATGATAATGAGCATAATCCATTGCAGTAATTTCTGGTGCATTGTGGCTCCTAAAAAATAGCCACAGCCTCAACACAGACAAAAGCGCGCACATCTTGGCTTTTATATATTACCGAACTGACTGCTAGAAATTGAAATGGAAGCATTAGAACCAGTGTTGCCCTACTCTTTAGTGGTCTCCAAAACCCCAAAACTGTTTTCAAGATTTCAACTTCTTGGTATAGGAACTTGAAATGCCAGTAAGACAAGAATGAGGGTTAGTCAACAGAATTTAACTCATGCGTAAAAAATATTCACTATTTTGTCTTTTGAAGCTTATTTGAAGGAGCTTGTTTAAATTATTCCTGCATCATCTCTTTCCCTTTTACATGTTGCTATGCAGGTATTTTCAGAGTCTTCTGTGATAAACTATTATCCTCACTTTACAACATGAGCAATTATGTTAAAGCATCATCAGACAAACAGTTGACAGCATAGCGTTTTCACTGGGGCAAACAGGATCGCAGGAACTCCCTCCACCAGCCAGCCGTGTCTGTGCTTGTGTGGTCACAGCTGTTGCTGTACATCATCTTTAAACCATCCATTCATTAATCTGAAAAGAGGAGCAATAGCACAGATGAACTAAATTACTCAAACATGTTTTCCTTTTTATTTTTAACAACCAATTTCAGAGGGTTCAACATGCTGTGGTAGGCACGTGACAGATGCTAATCAGTTACAGTTTTAAATTTCACTTTATACTTTTACATTCTATGTTTTACATTCAGATTTTGAGACAATGAGCCTCTTGCACCTAAATCCTCCTATAGGAAAAAACACCCAGACTGAAAGAGTTATTTTGCAGTGTTGCATTTTGCCGTTTTGTGCTTTAACCTCTCCCATACAAAATTGACTCAGATGTCTCATTTGTAGTAATTTTGTGTCTCTTGGTAGTTTTTCGCATCACTGTGTAGTTGTTTTTTGCCTAGGTTTCTGCTTCTTAAAAGGCAATTTTTCCTGGCCCCCATCGGCCAAGTGGCTTGCTCATGGTTGGAACTGTTGGGTCTCTGTAAATACATGTTATAAGGAGTTCGGTCTAAGGGAACGCTGCTCTATTTGAAAAAGTGTCCTGAAGATAACTTCTGTTATGAATTGGGCGGCTATAAACAAATAAAATTGAATTGAATTAAAATTGCCTTTTAATCTGTTTTTTTAGGCTGTTTTGTGTCTTTTTTATAGTTGTTTTAGTCTAATTTGTTAGTTGTTTTGCCATCTTTTTTGTAGTTATTTACTCTTTGTGGTTGTTTTGCATGTTGTGCATGTCATTTGATTGACTTTTCAACAACAAATATTGATTGTCACTTCATACACTCAGAGACTCCCTGACCCTTCGGGTCCCTTGACCTGTGCCCAGTATGCCCATTCAGTAATCTATCCATCTAACTGCATTTATAATTGCTTTCTAGATGCATGCATTTTTCAACATCTTTAAGATAAAACTACAACTTACATCAACTGTCCTTTTTTTCCCTTTCCGCCATCTTTGACCTGTACACCACCTTGGCCATTGTAGGGAGAATCAGGTTTCCCTGGCACTCCTGGGTTTAAGGTAAAGTAATTTACTGACCAGTGTGTGTGGCAGTTATTACATACCCAATCAGATCAGTCGGTCATAAATGTCTTTCTTCCACTGTAAAGGGCCAGGCTGGCATCCCTGGTACCCCTGGCATCCCTGGCAAGAGGGGCTACAGGGTAGGCCTGGAATGGAATGAGCATCCTAACTGTCGGGTTGTGTTTCTGTCAGTCATCCTTATTCCTCTAGTAACTGGACAATATCGGATATTCATCACATCAGTGTTTTGTGTTTGTGGCTGGCCAAAGCTCCAATTAATGTGCTTCTTGTGCCGTTAGCTGTGCTTCACGCTTGTTGGAGTGCTGTGGTCTTTATAATGGATGGTATAATTAGTCAGCCTTAATGACTAGTTCAGAACTGGGCTGGCTAACTCTTAATTGTTGTTCTCTACAAACCTTACCAAACCATTTGTTGGTCATTTCGAACAACACTCACATATGCTTTCTTTGATTAATTTTAAAACCATTCATGCCGTGATCTGTGGGAATTTAAATGTTATTTGACAAAATAGTCTTAACTCAAGTCGACTTTCTAGCTTACTAACTTTCTACAACTACATCTCACAGTCTCCATCAGCGGATTGAGTGTGCTCAGTTGTCATGGAAAGTTACAAGTAGTAGTTACACCTTCCATCTCCGCTGGTGCACCCTAAAGACAGGACTAGGTGCAGATTTAGACAAATGTTGACAACTGAGCTATCTCCATGTCAACTGAGCAAACTTATTTCACTGATGAAGGTAGTGAGATGCAGATGAAAGCTGGAAAAGGCTAGTAAGGGGACATTGGGTCAAGATTCCTTGAATTAAACTATTATTTCCCAGGGTCAAATGGACTTTTATGCTCTAATCAAATGCTGCTTGCTGATGTAGATTTCTTTCTTTAAAATAAAGTAACAATTTTCATTCCATGTAATCACATGGACATGGACATTATTTTACTACGCAGATATATGCAGCTCCTAGTGGCCTTGTATTGACTGGCTATTATTTGTTAACCTCTACATTGGCAAATACATAATGAATTTCTTTTTTATCTATTCATTGGATTATTCAGTAATGGTAAGGTACTGCATTCAGTCAAGGGTTTTTGTGATAGAAAAGGAAAATTTAGATATAAAGAAATACTGATACAAAATTGACAGCAACATTGATGATATTGCACATGAAAAATCTGTATTTATTAGTCAAACCCTATTTGATATTGATATTGGTCTACTTAATTGTAACACGTTTTACTCAAGTAAGCTAACACTTTTTTCTCTATGTACGGCAGGGTGAGAAGGGAGAGCCGAGCATTACAGCCCAGGCAATTAAAGGAGAACCAGGTTCACCAGGACTGCCAGGCCTAACAGGACCTAAGGTAAAATGAAATAGTCCAAACTGATCAGTGCACCCAGATTATTCAGTAACACTTCAACAAAATCTATATGCTATTCCTCTTACAGGGTGACAAAGGCGAAAATGGAGACAAGGTAAGAAAATACATTATTATTAAATAACTTTTTCATGAGAAGACTACTTTCTAAATTACAATACAAGTTGAGAATGTTTATGGAGAATCTGAGTGTTATACCTTCATTTATCCTTTAGGGGGAAGCAGGTCTCGAAGGCCCTGCTGGACCAAGAGTAAGTCATGACAGACTCATAGCACTCATGGCAGACTTATAACATGTTTCAAATATTAACATGTGATACAAAAAATATCCAATTTATGATTAGATTAGATTAGATTAGATTAAACTTTATTGTCATTGCACAAGTACAAGTACTAGACAACGAAATGCAGTTATGTCCATGATTAAGTTTAGAAAATGGTCATTTTCTCTTTATAGGGTCCACCAGGCCCAACTGGGGAGCCAGGAAAAGCTGAAATCCAGAACAATGAAAATGTATGTATTGAGATGCACTTTTCTTAGACGTAGAAAAAGTAAAGAATGAAATAAAGATTATTGTTAACCGTAAATATTCCTCCACAGGATATTCGCAACATACCCCTGATGGTAAGTACTGTCTAGGGTCTATCAAGGCACATGCAAAATCTACTTTTTGAAAGTCTATCAAAGGACATGATCTTTTTTCCTCCTAGGGCCCCCCTGGATTACCTGGACCTCCAGGGGTCCCTGGACTCCCTGGCACCAAGGTAGGGGACATCTTAGAACAGACACTTAACACGTGATGTTATGTACACACTGTATTTCAAAGATGAGCCACTGTAGCAGCCGTTTTGACATTGGGTTAGGGATAGGGCTAATAGTAATGGTATATTGATGTAATCAAAGACACTAATTAAGGCGCTATTCCATTTAGTGTAGCACAGCCATTCCAGGGAGCCAATATGCACAATAGCAGCACCCTGAATGGAACGGAAGCTTGATTAGTATCTCTGGTAACACCTGTGTTTAGCCTACTGTTTCACGTCAAAATGAAACATACGTATACATTTTGTGGTCATTTGATCAAATACAAATTTTTTCTTTTTTTTCTTTAGGATTATGCATTATGCATAATATATGAATATAAAAACTAAAATAATGCAGGTGTTAGATCTTGACATAGGTCCCCTTTAAAGACACAGCCAGAGGATTAGGTAATAATGCAGGGCATGCCTTAGGTTATATTGTAAAGGCGTAGCATGAGCAGCATGTTAGCAGAGCAGCAGCTTCAGTGCTTCTCAGTGTCTAAGCAGTGTTCAGACAGTATTGAGTCGTAGGTCACCTGGCATTTTTATTTTATTATTACACCTGAGAGTCTTGGCCACCGGGGTAGTTGCCTGCTTTGCTTAGTTGGTAATCCAGCCTTGGTATGTTCTCAGGGTGAAGTGGGTCTACCAGGTGCTCCAGGACTGGATGGAGAGAAGGTAATACTTAGTTATTAGTACTCCATATTACTAACTGGGCTTTTTGATAGTTACATGAATACACATTATGATAGAAGTCGATCGATTGCGATGACAAATATATAGGAGTGATGAGACCTCTTGTGTTTTCAGGGACCCAGAGGGAAGCCTGGAGAGCCTGGTCCTTCAGGCCCAGCTGGTCCTGAAGGTCCCAGAGGGGAGGGTGGTGTCATGGGCTTCGCAGGACCGAAGGGAGACAAGGGAGACGTGGGTCCTTCTGGATCACCTGTGAGTGACTGTGTTAAGCACACACCACACACACATCACATCACTGCCTGGGGTTCCCTGACCAAAGCCAGAGTCCCACATCTGTCATTATCCAGAGGGGAGGCCTTGGTTTTTCCAGCTGCCCTCTTATTATCTAATTAGAGACTCACTAGCTTGGAAGAGACACCAGGAATTACAGCATTTAACTTCACTGTGGTATTGATCCCAAATGTGCCCCCAAAGGGCTATGCTATTTTTTAGCCCACTGATACTTTAAGAGCCTCCCGTAAATAAAGTCATTCCTATATGCAGCTATGGCCTAACTACCCAAATCTTTTACTCAAGCATACTACAAGGAGTTTTTAACTGGTTATCTCAATTTAATACTGATGTATTTTATACTGATATATAACCTACATAAACAATCAAGATCACCAGTGAGAAGGCTATTTCTATATAGTTATTCATAATGTCTGCCACCAGGTCATATAATTTTAGATTATATGTTAAATAAATATATTATTTCTGACACATCTATGTATAGGATGCATTTTATTATTGATTTTAACCTCTTTGTACACTGAATTATTAATAATTTTTTTCCCATTGCTGATACAAAAAAAAAGAAAAAAAAACTATTTTTATTATTTAAAATACAAAAAAGAAGAAACCAATTCACAGAGGTATACTGCCCCTGGTGCAGATTGGTATGAAGTTTTGGTAGTGAATACTAATAGGGTAACAAAAAACAACTTTCTCAATGGTCTTTTATGCTTTGATTCTAACATGAAGATCAACTCATTGGTCCCTAAATTGAAATGCTCCGCTGTTATTGTGATCCCTATCTCCCCTTCCTTGTTCTGTAGGGTTTAGATGGCCCTACGGGTGAAAAGGGGGCTACAGGGGCCCCTGGCTCTATTGGATTACCTGGTGCAATGGTACGCAATGGTGCCCCTCAGGCTGAACGTCTGACCTGACAAAGGGGGAAGAGAGAAATACATTTTGTATTCACCCCAAATGCTGAAGAGTGTTGTGTTGCCTCATTTTTAATAATTTGTCTGACGAAGGAATATATCATCAAACTTGTGTCTTTGCCATCTATTGTCACAGGGTCCTAAAGGCGAGCATGGAGAAGGAGGAAGGTCTGAAATGGTAAGGGTCAGTCATTAACCCACAGGTCTGATTAGTGCACTTCATGGTAAAGTAGAGTATGATTTATAAGTAATATATTTTTTTTATTATTAAAACCTTATGTTTGTGTGTTTAGATCTATGGTCCCCCAGGACCTCCAGGACCAGTTGGCCCAGCAGTGAGTCAAATATGCTATTTAACTCCTACATTGAAAGACTAACTACTCATGCTTATGCCTTACACATCCGTAGAATGTTTTCAGTTAATTTGGCTGATTAGGCCTTAGCTCAGGTTGAAGTTGGGAAGAGGTGAGCAAAATTACATGAAATCTCCAAACTTCATGAACCAATAAGAATAATACAATTTTAAAACACTTAACAGCTGTAATAAGAGAAGGGTTGTCCATCAAGCACACCTGCCCACACAGTTGTAATTATGTAAAATAAGTTAAAACACTTGGGGAGACCATCAGTGTGCAAGAATAATAAGAGACTGGGTCTGTGTTTAGAGGTAGCACACATGTTTGGACATCAAAGCAAATTTTAAATGTAGTCAGGTGACAAGGACAAAGGCTAAAGATTTGCTCCAGTTTATTTCATAAGCTAAAAATTGTAATTAGTGATCACGCTACATTTAACCAGTATATTATACTATCGTCTGCATATAAGAAAATTCTGTATTCTTTTTTATACATTTTTATATCTTTCAAAGGTCCAGTGTGTAACATTTAGGAGGATTGAAATTGCATATAATGTTCATAGGTATGTTTTTATTATTTTATTATTTATTATGTTCAATGTTGAACCGTCATGTTTTGCAGCCATTGCCATTTATCCTACACACTGGGAAATATTGGCTGTATTCAGATTGTTGCAATCTGCAACTTCACTGCCAGTTTAACTGAATCCTACACACTGGTACTTTAAATAATTTTGTGAATTGTAGGTAATGACCATGCCACGTTCAAAAAGTATAGTATACTATCATCTGCATATAGGCAAACTCTGTATTCTTTTTAATTAATACTTATAACAAAAGTTTCCAACATCGTTTTCTACAATTCATAATCATCCTGTTTAACATGGAGGCGAAAAAAAATTATGAAATAAATATAATTATTAATTGTGGCTCAAATAATGCCTAACTTGGGTGTCTACTCAAATAGTCACAAATGGAATGCTCTGGAAACAATTGGGACACAGTATAGGTTGTGTCAGTAATCTCACTGTTTTTATTTCATCCAGGGATCTCAAGGACCTTCAGGGCCTAAGGTGAGATATTATTTTCATAAAATAAAATAAAACATCTGCCTCCATTTATATGTTCATCATAGATATTATTTGCATGAAAGTGTAAGTATAGGATTAGATGTTACACTTTCTTTCAGGGAGAACCAGGCATAGGCATCAGAGGAGAAAAGGGAGCGACAGGTCAGAAGGGTGACAAGGGAGACAGAGGCCATCTTGGACTCCCTGTAAGTATGCCAGACCTGCTGTCCATTTCAAATTTCTTTGTTTTCTGTGTGTGTTCTATCCTGCTGTTCAGTTTTCTTACTCAACCTTGATTATTTTAGGGATTATATCACTGCTTTACTACAAACATGTTAGCAATATAAAGTACAAATCTTACAAACCTGTGTTGCTCTAACCCTAGTTTAGGCAGTGTTGTTGACTGATGTTTGTCTCAGATGTTGCCTTTATGTCTTCATAATAATCTTGCAATGTTGCATGGAAGGGCAGATTGTGACAAAGGAAGTAATCAAAATAACACTCCAAATCAATGACCTTTTGTATGTTTTCATTCAAAATGTTATTCAAATGTTTGGTTTGTTTTATAGTTATTTTGCACTTTTCAAAATAGTATCTATCACTTTGGGGTTCTATTCTTTCTTCTCATTTTACAGTCAGAGTCACATTTAAGTTTATTTTAAAGACCGAAGCCGTTGTTTTTTGATGATGAAAGTCTGAAATTTGGTATTGAAGGGGTTAGAGGAAAGTCAAATCCTTACCTTAAAGATAAGTCTGGTGATATTGTTTATGTTTTTTTTATTGCCAACAAATCCTATGAAAAGACCAAAAGCAATGAACTGCTCCTATTACTCCAAATACTCACTAGAGCACCAAATGTGAATTCATCTACTGCTGAAAATGCACTATTTCCACCATTTTTTCCCTCCTTTTACATTTTCTGGGTTTGAAAAGTCAGTTCTTCATTTCACACAAAGAACTTAGAGCTGTAGCTACTCCTGTTTGAGCAACTTTGTCACAAAGACAATATTTAATAATTTAATAAACTGCTCCTAGTGAGCAGAGTAAGGGACTAGGGACTGAACATTTATCATGGTTCGAAATGTTTTCATTGTTGTCAAAACAAACAACCATATCTTAAAATGTATTAAAGACACAGTTTTCCATCATACTGTATATGTTTTCTTCTTCTTCTTCTTCTTCTCAATGAATGCTGAGAAGTCTGCTAATATGTTGATCATGTTAGAAACTTAATTCAATTAGTTGATTTGACTCGGTACAGTGCAATTCAGTAAATGACATGTTGGCAGTAATATACAGAATGACACCAGAAGTGCCCTTTAAAAAAGAGACAGACATAACCTAAAAAAATATTTAAATGCTAGTATAAGTAATTTAGTGAATTGTAGATAATTGTCATGCTACATTCAAAAAGTATAGTATACTATCGTCTGCATATAAAGAAACTCTGTAGGGAGCAGCTAACAAGAAGGCAATATGAGACTGAATAATGCCCACCACACTTGCAGCTGGTACAGTATTTATAGAATCTACAAATGTGACGTTGTATCATGACGCTGACTGTGAAAACAGTCAAACTACAGGGCTGAGCAACAACATGGCTGTAGAATTTATGTCATCATAAGACGTTACTCACAATTACTGTCACTCACTTTACCTCCACCTCCGCCACTTCCATCACCTGTCATTTGTCATCATCTAAATATGTTTTTTGAGTCACTTGAGTCACAGCTTCACTCACCTCCCACCACCTCCCCATCCCAACCCCCACCCCCCACCTTCCTCCCACCATCTCCCCCATCATCTCTGCTCTCTAACTATGTACAACGCTATACAGGGGGCTCATGGGTTAGACGGCAGACCGGGTCCAGTGGTGAGTGGTGCAAGTCCTGCTCTGGTCCCCGCACCCTTCTCCTCTTCCTCCTACTCCTCCTCCTCTTCTCCTCTTCCTCCACCCCCCTGCTACTGCTTGCTTGATGTCTGCCATGTCTGCCTGTCATGTCCACTTGCTGTCCTTCTTCCCATGCTAGTCCTGTCTTTTTTCCTTCCTGAAGTAAATCTGTGAGGACAGGCCTGTTAAGGGTTGGGTTCTGAGGATGCACTGGCATGGAGAATCTGCAACATGGCAAACACAGTCAATGTCACCCTTATGCACCTATGGTTTATATTGGCTCATGTAAGATCAGCAATCATTAAAGTGTGGTTATAAGAAGATTTTCTTTCAAGTCTACATTCCATTGTGCATAAACGAGACACCCTATAGACATTATCCGTCTAGGCCTGGTCGATATGTGGTCGGCCAATACTATCTTATTGTAGAAGATTGTTTTTCAACTGTAAAATGTCCTGCTCACACCCATCTTGATGACAATTATCCAAAAAATAGATTTATATCAAATATTTTTAAACTTTCAAAAATATAGATTCAGCTTAATAATTACAATTGACCTTAAATCTGTTCATTATCTCCCACTACTACCACTATGATGGAATGTTGCTGTCTGATATTGGATGCCATAACAGTGTAAATCCTCAGTCCTCCATCCTGCCTCATGATCCTGTATCACCAGTGGGCTGCAGAGCTGCCATTATTAAGAACTATCCAAAAAGAGCATGCAGAGATGCCCATACTGCATGTTTACATGTCACACAGTGTATTTGGACAGCTGCATTCCATACAGCGCTGTACCTATACCGGATATGCCTGAGATGCAAGGTCTTCCTCTCCGATCCTGACTGCTATTCAGACTGAGAACTGCAGCTGTTGACATTTTATTCATTTTCCCTCCTTTTTAACGGTTCGGACAGTAGTTCAACAAGCTTGGTGTGTTCATTCATTTTTCACTCCAGATTAGTAAAAGAAATTGGTCTAAATAGTCCATGACAACAGAAGGCTTGTTGATTTACTGATTTGAAGCATTTACTGTTTATATTTCCTTTGGTACTATTCTGTTTATATCTGCCAACAGGTATTAATTTCCCCTATTCTGTTTTAAAGGGTCTAATAGGACCATCAGGTGTGCCAGGGCCAGCAGGACCAAAAGGAGAGAGAGTGAGTATCATCCTGTGGGTCTATTTTTTTCTGTTTTTATTCTAAAAGAAGTATATTAGGAGAATATACACTTTGAATTTTGTCCCACTATTACAGGGTGAAAAGGGAGATGCAGGATTACCAGGACCAATTGGCCCTCAAGGCATCCCTGTAAGTCTGTAATTCAATTTTCATCACAACAGGGAGTGTCTTTTAGCATTTGGTGCTTTCTCAGCTCTGATTGGTTGTTTTCGTTTAGGCCCGGTGCAAATGTCAATAGGAGCACTAGGAGGAGCCAGAAGAACCATATTTTTTCACAGATTATCTGTCTCATATTCTGTCAGGATTTAGTAAAAAAATCATTAATTTATATATTAAAATATAAAATGAAAATAAAATCAATTCTTTAAGTTTGACAACTAATGAAAACACAACAGACAACCTGTGACCATGACATTAACCTATATTTTTGTCTAACTATACAACAATATCAATATGTGTTACAACAATATGACTGTGAGGACATGACTTTTGAGATGCTGCATGTAGTCATAGCTCGGGTGTTTTCCAGTTTTGATCTGCTACCTAAATTGATTTAGCTCCTAACCCCCGTACTTTATAATATACCATCTTTATAAAGGTCTGCCTGGAGTAAAAAATTGCTGAGCAAACTGTTTAACCACCACTAGTGAAAGCCTCATCCTGTTGGAAACACGCTTGCACCCAATAGTTCCAATTATCGACACTAAAAAACTAGAGCCCAATGTATCAGTCGACCAATATTCTAAGCTAGTATTGGCTTATGGGCTTATTAAAATATTTTTTCAGAGTCCAGGGTCATAGTGCAGCACCCCTGGAGCAGTATTTGGGGTTCAGTGTCTTGCTCAAGGGCACTTATGCAGAGATGGTGGGCACCATTCAGTTCCCAGCTCACAGCTGGAATACACCCTCCTGTTAGCGTCAGTGATTGAGTGAGCAATCTTTTGGTTACTGGCTGGCGTCTTTAACCAATTGGTAATTGGTGTCACTGCAGAGTTTCTCCAGCAGAGTGTGCTGTGATTTACAATACTGTGTCAAGCAGCAAGGAAGAAGAAGCAGCTCTCAGCAACTTGACTTGGTTGACAATTTATCTGTTCAATTATTTAACATGTTAAAGAATATTTAAGTTGAATACTCTTTAATAAAGTTTGTTTAAGAAATCAGCCTTCTAAATACCTTTGCAGTATCATATCAGTGCACAATCCATACAGAAAAAGGTATATTTTCATTAATTCCCTCTAAATATCCCCTCTAAAATCAGTAACTACTAAAAATTCTGTATCAGTTGGCACAACAGGTTTTTGTATCTTTTACTACAAATGTTTAAAACACTAAACAATTTTATCCTCAGTCTGACAATCATGAGGTAAAGAATAGTATTATATCATATTACAATGTAATCCACCAGGAAAGTGCGCTTACATATATGTGACAGGCCAATGCAGGTTGTTGCATTGTGGTAACAACTGAGCCAACTTCCTTCCTGCACTGACCTGTGCTTTTCTTCCTCATTGCAATAAATGAAGGGTCACAGTGCTGATGTCAGTTTGAACATGGCCTAAGACACCAAACAAGCATCTCTTCCAAAGTGAAACAAATATGCAGATTAACTAATGATTGTAATTTCTCATTTCTTTTAGGGTTTAGTAGGACCACAAGGACTCAAAGGGAACCGGGTAAGATACCACATATAATGCTTTGCCAGTTATAAAGATAGCAGAACAGGGGGCATGATTCTGGCTAACGGACACACATAGATTTCATTTGTGGAATACACTTCAATGCTTTTACTCATTCAATGCAGAACCTGAACTTAACACTTTCTGAATATTTATGAGTCATATCAACAACAAGCCAGGCTGGTATATGCATCTAAACTACACAGCACTATTTAACCTCTGCCAGTATTGCAGCAACTGCCGCTTAGGGCCGTGATAGGTCACCAGAGCAGAGTTGTGACGACTTCAAAGACGCTCTTGAGGAGGAGATGAGAATTAAAGAGCTGAATATCAATAAATAACATCTCTTTGATGTCATGCATAAAAAGAAAGCCAGATGAGTTAGACAGTTTGCTTTGATTTTTTTGATCTGAATAATTCACAATCAAGATTGCCTTTCTGAGGCAAAATATATTTGTTTTGCAGTGGCTTTGTTTTGAAACTGAGCGTCATAAAACTTAAAAGGAATAATTCTTGATACTACTCCAAACAAGATGTTTTTTATCAAAGAAAAAAAAATGTAATACTGTTGTAGTACTGCTGTTTTATTGTATGGTATGTCACATCATAATGTGGATTCGGTTTTGGCTTGAATTTGAAAGATGGATATCAGTCTCATGTCATTTAAACAGCTATAATCAATATTAGTATATGCAATCGATATGTGTAAGAGGTGAAATGAGTTTTCGCAGAGAATCATCACCAACTCTGCAATTCCCCTCAGTTCTACAGAACTTTATATCTACTTTCAGCTAATTGTTGTTTACAGGAATTTGAGACTGTCTCTGCTCTTACAGCGTCATTCCCAGCAGCAGCGGCATTGTTTTTAGTGAAGACCTCTAAAATCCCACTGTATGCTACTAAGCACTAAACAGCAGACAGGCAAAGTTGGCGACTAGCTAGTGAACATAGGGGCGCATTTAGTGGCTAAAGAGACAGATTTTGTATTTTAGTCAACATAGTAAGGAATCAAATCTGCCAGGGGGGTCTGGGCTTTCTGATACCTCCAGGCTTTTTTAAGGATGGTTGTGGCCTAAAATGCCTGATTTCACAGCAGCTTTTCTAAAACAAATATTTGTAGGCATTTCTTGCAATGACATTGAAGTAGTAAGTGAAAATTGTGAAAATATTGCAAATGTTTTTGTTATTGAAATATCAAAGGCAACTCATTCCAGTGAGAATAAAATTGCACCATTTGGAGTTTTCCAAGTAACCTTACCAAAAAGGTACAGGACTGATTCATGCTAGTTCAATACGCCTGTGAGCACCATTGTTGGTCACTGGGTGAATATGTGGCTAATTAACCTTGCAGGTAATATAGCTATGATGATTACCTTAAGTGATGGTTGATTAGCGCTCGCAAATCATCACGTTTTCACCACTCCATGCAAATACTTATTTCCACAATTACAGGTTTGGAACCAAAGACCAAAATGTTTGCTCACTGACCATATCTGGCAACACACACTTTAGCCAGAGTTGCTGCACCAGCTAAAAAGCTTAACTTTTGACAGAGCCAAGTTAGATGTTTCCACTTGCTTCCTGTCTTTATGCTAAGCTAGGGTAACCAACTCAACCTCTGTACTTAACAGACAAAAATGAGATTGATATCCATCTGCTTACTCTAGGAAATAAAGCAAACTTGCCCAAAATATTTAAAAATTCCTTTAATTGGCACTGACTTTCAAATGATACTGTGTAATTGTATTTTATCTCCAGGTTACAGTGTATCAAAGAATCTGTTTGTAATGTCCACACACCCTTCCTCTAAGAGAATGTTTCTGTTTCCTTCCCATTAACCTGTGACTCTTTTAATATTTCCACTCCCATCTTTTAAGTTTTCACATTTCATAAGCTCTCTCAGCACATTCAACTGGCCTTAAAATATTAAACAATATTAAATAACATATAGCTATGAACAAATTCACCTCTGATAAACAGATTTGAATGTGACTGTCCAGTTGAAGGTGTTGAAGACAAAGCTATGGGATAGTGTTGGTGTTTTTACTCTTTGTCCTGTCTTCCTTTGTTTCCGCAGGTCTTCCTATCCCCTTTTACTTCCCTCCACCTTGCTCTTTGGCCCGTGGCTCTTTTTATTGCCGGGGTTGCCCTCTCTCCCTCTTACAAACCTTGGCCTCCTGCTCCTCCTCTTCCTCCTGCATTCTAACGTAGTCATGGGTTAATCTTCCTCCTCTTACACCTCCCCTATATTTCCCCTACTCCTTAACAGTACCTCTTCCTTGCAAGCCTTCATGTACCCCCTCCAACCCCAGACCCATACCCCAAATTGGCAAGCAGTGCAATGCTAGCACACCAAACATTTTGCACGTTTCTGAGCTTTAGCAACATTTGTTAGAGTTAAGTGAGATTCCATTGTGAACAAGATTGAAACTCTCAACATGTGCTGTGTCTTTTATAAGGAGTACGGTCTAGACCTGCTCTATTTTTTATAGTGTCCTGAGATAACTTCTGTTATGATTTAGCGCTATACAAATAAAATTGAATTGAATTGAATTACAACTGGTGCAGATAATTCATATGCCCCATTTGTAATCTTGTTAGGATTTGCACACTAGTGAAAACTCGTGGAGAGGACTTCATAATTTCAAAAGTGGCACAACAACTCAAAAAATAACAAGACTGCACAAATAAAGTGTCACTTACAGCGACTGCATGAATGTGAGCCTCTGCTACTAGCAACACTCACAGCTGGTCTTTGCATTTGAGCCATTTAAGACAGAAGCTTAAACCTCAAGAAAGTCTAAAATTAGATTGTGGTTACGTAGGTGATAAGGCAGCCCTGGGAGAACATTGCAGTCAGGCAGCCTATTATCGTTCTTATCATATTGTATTCCCTATACATCATTTTGTCACTTTATCTGATCTCTTACAGCCTTCTTGGTGAGCAGGTGTTCTGTTAATACTATGATTAAAGGTCCAGTGCATAAATAATTTATAATATATAAATATGAAAAAAAACTCTGGGAGATGGAAACACTTTTTCCGAATAAGTTCAGATGTAGCAAACATTTAATTCACATGACTAATAAGTTATTTCCTCTTGTCATCGCTACCATGGCTCTATAATAAATCGATGATCACTCCACACAGATCTGAATTACCTCCCTTGCATTAATTTGTGAAAAAAACGTCAGTGTTTCATCCTTTTTTCTTTGTTTTTCATCGTTTGAGCTTTGACTGGCACTGTTTTAATTATATTATCTTGTTACGCCCTCTTCTTCTGGTTTTCCTGCTGCTTATCTCGTGAACCAACTTCTTATATTCCCATAATGGTAGTGGACGGAAACAAGTATTCATTCTTATTTTTATTTGCAGAATTACTCAAAATTCACTTAAAATTTGTCTTACATTTTGATGGAAACACGGCTATTGTTAGACTCATGATGGACAGGTCAAAGTAAAAAAGGTTGATGCTGCAGAACCAGACATATTGTGTTCTCTTGCCCTACATTACCCACAATGCAACTCGACCCCCGACACAGATTTGAGTGCGTTATGGTATAAGCTTTGAAAACATAATTAGATGCCACTAACAGCATGATGACAATGTAGCTTACAAAATTGTTACAAGTCACTGTTAACCCCTATGGTTAAGATTTGCCATGAAAAGATTATGGTTGGTTGGTTGGTTAAAGGTCCAGTGTTTAACATTTAAGAGAATCTATTAACAGAAATGGGATATGATATTCAGTGGTATGTTTTCACTAAATTCAAAATACTCCTCACAAAATTATTTAGAGACCCAACAATTCCCACCACATGCAAGCAAAAAGCGAGGGGGAAAGGGAAAACTTCTTTTAAAGAGGCAGAAACCTCGAGTAGAACCCTGCTCTAGGCTCTAGCTCATTACTGATAATAGTCATCTGAATATAGGAGTCATTACGTTTGTGTTACCTTAGAATGAGCCTTATATATCTACAGATGCCACAGGTCACCTTCCATGGAGTCTGCCATGTTGAACAGCCATGTTTTTTGCAGTAGCCTAGAGTGGCTCTTCATGTATTTAGAGGCCACCGTAGTTTCTCTTTTGCACTTGAAAGGGGATGGTGAAGCAAGGGAATTGCAATATGCAAGTACACCACTAGATACCACTAAATCCTACGCAATAGTCCAATTACTTTGTCCATGTTAGGGTAGTTTTTGCTAAAGATTAGGGTAAAAACCAGTACTAATAGACATCTGTCTATTCTATCTAATGTATTTTTAAATGTTACAACCATGCTCAATGAGACTAGTTGGAGTCAGATTTTTATGCAGTTGTAATGATCACTCAACTAAAATAGTTTCATGGCCAAGTGTTGGAAATGTCACCTCACATGGTTCATCTGCCACTTTAACTTTTCATATTATCATATATATATGTTCTGTTCAGCAGATTATCATCCATCATAAAATGAAAACATGACAGTAAGCCATACATGTATGAACCTTCTCACTTCACACTCGCAAATCTTCCAAAATCTACTTTTTCTGTACAGTAGTCCGTGGTAGGATGCTTGGATGAAATTTGCTCACCAACAGCACTGGCTTTAATCTCTCCTCCCTAACCCCCTCTACTTACCCTCCCTTTCCACTTAATTTACATTACAAAATCATATTGTGTTTTGAAAATAGCCAAAGTCACACCAAACACATTACTTAATTGAAATAACAGTATTCCTTATATTGCATAAAATACAAATATGTAAGAAATCCTGGCAGATGAAACCTTGCAAAAAAACAAGCATTTGCTTCATGTGTGGCTTATTGAGGAGGACTAAAGTTTGTCTTTTTTTAATACGCTGTTTGCAGGGAGAGAGGGGCAAGAAAGGCAACAGGGGGGCCAAAGGGGATAAGGGAGACCAAGGAGCACCTGGATTAGATGCCCCCTGTCCGTTGGTATGTCAGTAGTCCGATGTGTAACCAAGAGACAAAAGGAAGGAGCACTATCTTAGAATGCAACATAATAAAAAGACATTCTGAAGACATTCAATAGTCAGCTTCCTTTTGGCTCTGGTATTCAGTGGTTCTAATAAACCTCAGGTAGGGTTTGGTCAAAGTGTCCACTGGAGCCTATTAGATGGGGATATATGTGATTGAACTAATGATTGATTCTCAATTTGATGTTTCGATTTAAAAAAAGACAGCAAAGGAAAGGTTGTAGCGTATAGATGGAAATAGATTATCAGGTGAAAAATGACTTGAATGGACCACAGACCACAACCCTGCCTGGGGAGCCTCTTTTTTCCCCATGAGACGGACAGGAACAGACATCCACTGGTGATGACTATCAAAAAAATATGCTGTCTTTATTTTCAGCCTCCATCCTGTAGCTCTGCAGCCCTGTCCTTCTTGTTAAAGAATACAGGACAGGTTGGGGACAGTCAAACTAGAGTTCTGCACCCAAACCCCACCTGAAACTATGCCTTTAATACTGGGCCTAAAAAAAAGCGATGGGTTCTTCCACATTTCAGACCTGTACCAGACCTGAAACCTGTCCATTCCATTTTTTTCAACATCTGACTATTAGTTCACCAGGAGTAATACAAAACATTGGCTACACTCTGACTGTATTCCTTCAATTTATTGGGCACTTGGCACTTGCAACACATGTGCCAAGTGCCCAATAATTTGCACAGCCAGAAAGAGAGAAAGAGTTACTGAAAATAAAGTATCCCAGATGTTTCCTTCCCCAGCCACTTCCGCCAGCTCCTCCTGTTTGATTGCAGGATGTTCCCATAGGATGGGATCCCTACAGGAGCCATCCTCATCACATTCCTGCACCACCTTAGCTGACTCCTTTTGACCAAAAGGAGCAATGACCCAAACCCAAAGTTAACCCAAGCTCAAAATTACACAATAAAATGGTCCAAAGCTGATGTGAAACCCAATACTTTGTTCGGACTCTTAGGGTTTGGGTTGGTAGCAAAACTCTAAATCAAGCCCATTCCTGCAGAGAACTATCTTCTACTTTGTTATCAAAACAACAATTTGTCGTCACATTCTACACCTGAAAGCTCACCTCAGTGAGCCCAGTTCCTGTCAGTCCCAGGTTGCCTGCATGTTTAGGAAACCTGCATCCAGTCACCCAGTGGACAGAAGTGGAGATCCTCCTGCCGTCAAGCAGTGGAGGACAAACGCTCCTCTGCTACACATGAGCTAAAAAAATGGTTTTTAAATGGTTGATTTCACAAACAGGGTTTCCGAGGCTTTAAAGGGGAGAAAGGTGAACCGGGCTTACCAGGCCTGGATGGGCTGGATGCCCCTTGCCCTGTGGTATGGTGCTCTTTCTTTCCCTTCATTTTACCAGCATGCTTCTAGTTACCCCTAACAAAACCTCTGACCACACTCAGATGTTGCACTGTAGATTGACTAAAACGCATGTTTGCATGAAAGTTAAAATCTACTTATTGCAGCTGACTCACCTAGGCAACTGTTCCAACTGACCTCCCTTAGAACTAACATAAACAAGCCTTTCCCTCTGAAAACTAATACTCATTACTCATCATCTTTTCCATCACAACTACTGAACCTTTCTATGTTAAATCCACATGCAGAGCTATTATTGTGGCTAATATCATCAGTTACATAACCAGAAATAATTTGCAACCTAAAGCCTTGAAATTCTTATATACTAGAGCCTTTCTTCATAGTTCCTTATTTACTAAACCATCTCTTGCATGGAGCACCAGTTTTTCCACCTTCAAGGCAACAGAGTACCACAGGTAGCGAAAAGGAGTAGGAACTACATTAATTTATTTGGTCAAAGCAAGCCAGAGTCCTTGTATTACCATGGAAAGCATAGTGGCAGCATGGTTTGTTTTTTGGTTAAGTAGGGTCACCCATTGTTTTGGTTTCTGCTTTTGTTTCTACTGCTTTGGGGATAAGTTTGTAGAATTACATTTAGACACTGCTCAGAAAGTCATACAAAATGCTAGTTCTAGGTACTATCAGGAGTTGCTGGTGCTGCTGTGGTTTGTGATTGGTAAAGCTGGGTGGGCGGCTGTGGCTCAGAGGC
>NW_023339751.1:22265681-22266305 GCF_004916995.1 Morone saxatilis | reverse complement strand
CCATTTACCATTTACCATTTAAAGCTAATCTGCTTATTGCCCCAAAATTGGCCCATCATGCTTGGGACATTCTTAGGACATCTCCAAGTTTGTGAGATGTAGTCTAGCTTTTCAAGGCTAATGGATTCTAGTTGATTAGATTTTGTATTGGAAGGTACCTTGATCAGGGTTCATAAATCTGGTAATAGAGAAAGGAATTGTAACTATAGGTCTCTTATTTTCTGAATTTCCTCTTTACAGGTAAGGCAATGTCTGCATTTACATGTCTTTGCATGAAACCTCTGCATAATTACTGAAAGAAAAAAAATCATGATGGGAAATATTGGCAATCTTTATTGCACAAAATTGGCAGGTTGTTATTGACACTAGTTCCTCTTTAATTGTCCAATTGGTCTATTATTCTTTTCACAGTATTCCTCATGCTGTGTGCCATAAAGAAGCACTGTTGTGTCATAAAGCAATATTGCTCGCCAAATTTTCTGCCAAATCCAATGCAGTTCCACAATTTAACAAGATCTCTAAATACAGAGACTGCTATGGTCTTGTTTTTTTATTGTATTTATACTAGGGGTGTAACAATTCATCTATTACATCGATGTATCGATTTATATTCCTACGATCCAA
>NW_023339751.1:22258249-22265581 GCF_004916995.1 Morone saxatilis | reverse complement strand
AAAACGAATCGTTACACCCCTAATTTATACCCAAAATTGGGTATATACGGTTTAGAGCAAAGTTGGGGAAATCAGCTGGTTCTGGGAGTAATTCCAGCTACATCAAATAATTATTTTAATGATATTCTTCATGTTCATTTACATAGAAACAATTTCAAGAAAGTTTTTATTTTGTTTCTGGCAAATATTACAATACCCATGACTGATGGTATGGTGAACAGGTCAGTCAAATCAGAGCTGCAGCTAATTTAAAAATCTTTGTCACCAAATTCATCCTAAATTGACCCAAGTTCCAAAAGTGAACTTATTTCTACAAATTATAAGTTTTTTTTTATGACACCAAACTACATTAAAAGTAACCTTTGAAAATGAGAACTGACGAAATGTCATTTTGTTCTATCAATGAATAAAAACTAAACAATATTGTGCAAGATGGACAAATGATCTAATTATTGTTTAAATGCAAAATCTTATGTTAGACAACCTGCAACCGAGGACATGACTTTCCACATACTGTATCTATGATCGTAGCTACAATCCTGATTCTAATATACTCAACATAAAACATTGCACACAGTATTGAGTATTAAAAACAAAAAGTATGTTTAGATAACAAAAAGATGGAACCACTAACACATGACTAGGAAATATGTTTCTGATTCAGACACAGACCTACAAAGCATATGCAGAAATGTAACAGGACTTTACTTCCAGAAACCTCGGATGGCCAAAATAACTCATACAGCTTTGCTACTATGTGAAGAGAATTGTAATGTAAACTTTTTTGAAACTGTATATATAATTTTAAACTGCTCGTGTATGCCTTATACACTGGAATGGTGATATTGTTCATCTCTGCAGCGTAGTATTTTTCATTTTACATTTTATTTTTCTTTCTAGGGAGACGATGGCTTACCTGTACCGGGATGTTGGAATAAAGTAAGTGGGAGAGTTTGACACTGTGTTGCTCACCACTGTAGCAGCTCACATACTGTATGCTAACATCACCTTGAACATTGTTTGAACTAACATTTGTATTTTGCTTTCTCCTTGCAGTGACGATAACTTTGGAATGGCTTGTGTGATTGTACATAGGATATTTATTTTTTTACTTTTTCCCTATTCTGTTATACGTGGACAAAAAATTGAAAAAAAAAAAAATATATGGCAAGATTTTTGTACAGATTGTTTATTTTAATACATATGATAGTGTTTATGTATTGGATTTTTATATCTTTGCATTATTTTAATATGATCGGATAAATCAAAATTATAATGTGGCTACATATGCATGATATTTGTGCATAATGTGAAGTGGATAATGCTTATTAACTTATTGTATTATGTTGTTTTGTTCTGTTGTAATAGACCATGCTGCACTGAGTTGTGGGGCTGGAAAGATTATGTGTTAGCATTTGGAAAGCCTTAGTCGAACTCCCCTCTATGTGATCAAGTGTTGGAAAACAAACATGGACAAGCACTGCATATACACTTGTTTCAATTACAGTAAATATCTACACAGTGACACAAATCTGTTTAAAGTCTGCACTTTGAATTTGTTGGTCATGTGCTCATATTGTACTGATGAACATAAAGACCTAAAGCAGAGATATTGTCCCATTAATGGTAGTATCTTAGGGTGCCAATGTTATTCTATCAATGTTATTTCCATCAGTCCAGAGCAAGATAATGCCCTAACATTGATATTTGTATTGGCCTCAAAAACCCAGAATCAGTCTTTAGTTTCATATTTTCAGTTCCTGATGGCATGGCCTTCAGCTTTGCCAGGCATGGTAACTAACACACCTGGCAATGTCGGTGGGTAGATTGATGTCCTCGTTTTTGCACTATGAACTGTAATTGGGGTAAGATGAGTTGACGTGATTATGCACTCAACATCTTTTCACCTTATGGACAATTTATTATCATTTTTCACAAATCCAAGATAATTCTTAAGGCGATTCTTATTCTAGTAACTTCTCGATTCTGGTCGAGTCAAACTTTCCCCTTGAGTTTACTTCAAAAACAATGTCCAGAGTGCCAGGAAATTTGCTTTAGATAAACATGGTCCCTAGAGGGTGATCCCTAAAGATTTAGGCTGGTTCCTTTATTGCCACAATCAGTACCAACCTTCAGTTTATACACAAAAAGTACTCCCCAGACATTTTGGCAGTTCGTACCTCAGGACAAACTCAAACTCTAAATGCTTTTTGAAAAAATATGTTGACTGTTGGGTCATCTAACTATTGGGTGTAAGGACCTTTGCTATCACTAGGGTCTGCTTCTATGACACACAAGTAATGCAAATTAGGGTTTGACTGGTATGGCTTTATTGTTATTGTTGATAGCAACTTAACTTTAGACTGAAACATCCAAAATTATATTCAAACCACACCATGCCTAGTGGTGTGTTAATCAATCATTAAGGGACAGCCTTTAATTCAGTCTCTGAGGTCTGTTTTTTCAATGATCATGAGGAATCAAGTTTTCCAGACAATCACAGTTTGCTCCAAATATCCAAAGCCAACATTTGTGTCCTGGAGGAGGGTGTCAACCAAGGTCTGTTAACCGTTTGAAGCTTTAACGTTAAGGCATGAAAGACCCTGAAAACGAAATGTTAAGTTGTACAGCAGGAAAGCAACAGCTCTATGTTTTAGCTTCTTGTATATTCCCTCTGGTTTCAGTTCATTCGTAAATACTTTTGCCAAATTTTACGGGCAGCCACTTTCTGCTTTACAGCTTTCAGGCTCTGTGTATTAACTGTAGTGTTTGTTGTTTGTTTGTCTTCTACTCTGAGGCACAGTATACAGCCCGTATTGTTGGACGGAAATATTGCTGCTCACCCTTAAGGCATTCTGCTGCAATCGTCACATTGTCTCATCCATTTATGAAGAAAGCTGTAATCAGCTTGGACAATGGAGATTTGTTTATTTTTATTAAGAACTATAGAACATTTTATCCACAAGCATTTTTCATGGAGTAGCTGTGCTCATTAAGCTAACCTCATTAACTTTACCAAGTGACTTAGTGTTGAAGAAATGGATGGACTAGCCGGAGTGGAGCTTGGTCCATTATATGCTGCTGCTCTTTGACAAAGCTTTGTTTGTGTGTTGCTCTGCCTGAATTTGATGTTGCCATGAAAGATTCTTGTTGGATCCTTGCCAGCAATAAAATATTCATTGTGTCCTGTTTCTGCACAGTACCTCACATTAACTCATGCCTTAGTCACCAGCTGGCATTAATTTTGCTTTCATATTGATCATATGTTCTAAATGTTAAAAATGTCGATTGTGGTCAAAATGACAATCATAATTAAATATACATTTCTGATGAATTTGCGTTTGTTCTCAAAAATTGTTTTAAACCTACTCTGTCGAGGCTAGAGAGTGCCACTAGATCAGGGGTTCCCAAACTTTTTCATGTTGAAAATCCCCACATTAGACCACATACCCCCAATTTGAGAGGATTTTGTCTTAAGACAGGGGTCAGTGAACTTTATTATGAAAAATCTTTCTGGAGTTGCAAAATATATTTAAACCTTACAATGCTAATTTCTAGCCACAGATCAAACTAGCTAAGCTAGCACTGTTAAAAGCAAACAAATCTGTCCACACAATATTAAATATTGTATTATGCTCAGGGACTTTTATTTTTTGGGGATTTGGAATCCATAGCAAGCCTAGCTACAGAGACTTAAGGCTGGAAGCCACAGCTGTTGAGGTTCTGCAAAATATAGAGAAAAAGGCACCAGATCAGGACGCCATGTATGACGCACATATTAGTTGAAAAAATTTTGGCTACACATTTTTACAATTACAAAACATTTCCATTTCCATATAGTTTTTGTCAAGGATACAGGGAGCCTCTGGAGAGGGCTTAAAGGGCAACATGTGGCCCTTTAGCAGGTTGCCTACCAATGTTCTAGAAGAAAAAGCACAGTTTATAACATTAACAATGGCTTCATGCTAAATGGAATTAATTTGGTATTTACACCTGTGCTTTTACTACAGTCACATGTCAAAATGTCTGCATTGATAGAGCAGTAGACTAACAGGTATTATTGGAGAGTCTAAATGTATGGTTTGGTATGGTATACATTTGTATAAAAAAGGCATTTTTGTGTTAATCTCATAAGGTAACTTCATCGTGCATCTGGCGTAGTTGCAGTACAGATTAACCTGTGCTCGCAATTAGGTCTTACTGAGCACCCCTTGAACTTCCAGTGACACAGGACCATTGATTCTTAATTATCATCTAAAACTGTCAAAGCTCAGTTCAGACCAAACATTTTTAGTGCCCTAAAATATAAAATGAGGATAATGACAGGGAGTTTCTTGCTATAGTTGCATTTTATTGATGAAATAATGAAAACTTTCAAAATAATAAGGTTGAAAATTAGGCGCTAACTTCACTATGAGCCGATTGGCTGTTAAAACAGGTGACATGCCTTAGGTTCTACAACCAGCCACTGGCTGAGTTGCATTTGCGATGCTCTCAGCTGGCTTGAGTCAAGCTGAGACCGTCCAGTTCACACCACTGCAACTTTTCACTGCAATGTTCTAAAACTTGTCGTGAATCTTTGGTCTTAAAGTGTAAAATAGCTGCTCACATACACCTAATCCTGTCTACACATGGGATCGGTCACTAATATTGGCTTGCTGATTGTCTCTAAAGCATGTTAACGCTCTTTGATTTAAAGATGAATTAGAGTGTTCCTCACAGCATGGACTAAGTGGTTTTTTTTTTTTAATGAGACAATATTTGTGCTTGGTAGACAGTATCACAAGGACCAGATCTAAGGATTTAAATCTAAAGGAAAGATCTGGGAATGACAGAGTGACACAACATCACATTGACAAACTATATCCAGCACAGTAAAACAATATAGACACAAATCACATGAAAATGCAATATTACCATTTAAGCACTGAAAGCGAGTGTAATGCACCTGTCATTGTGGCAGGCAGGCTGAAGCATAAGAAATAAAATGTCATTCATGACATTCTGAGCTACGACTCAGGAACTCAGGAACCCACAGGCTGAGTGATCTGAGACAGTATACTTATGAGTAAGGCATTTTAAAGCATTACATCTCAATCTGCGTACAAATAACACAACTTTACACTTTCAAATTATGGGCATACTCCAATACTTCTATTAACTTCTGTTGATTTTAGTTGTCAATGTTATGAAACGGTCACAGTTAGGTTAGGTTAGGTTTAGGCATAAAAACGTATCTTACATTACCTTAAAAGAAGTCAGCTTTGAGTTTTGGTTTTAAATGAGACATGAACGTCTCTGCTGATCACAGTAATGGTGCAGCTACTCTACTGGAGGAGTGCTGATAAACTCAACAGCAGCACAAACTTAGCTTGATAGTCTGCCATTGTTTATCTGTTTCATGCATGGTTATTTGGCTGACAATAGTTGTAGTGCGTGAAGTGTGTCTGTGTTGTCACAGCAACAGCATTTTGGCAATTTACACTACAATGGTAACATTGGCACTTCAAAAGACTGCGTTTTCAGGCCCCCAAAACAGCGTTGTCATGTGAATTGAAGGCCATTGTCGAGTCTTTCCAGTTAGCCAACATGCACAATAGCAGCACACTGAATTTGTTTGGCTTGAATGAAATGGAACCTTAAAGCTGCAGTAAGTAATTTTTATAATGTATATTTTTTTCATATTATCTGAAACTTTCACTATATCCTGACATTAGTACATGAGACAGATAATCCGTGAAAACCAACCAATCAGAACCAAGAAAGATAGTTGATTGTTGAGTCTCATTCCTAGGGTGTAAAATATAGACACTTTGGGACCCTGGAAATGAGACTCAACAATCAACTATCTTTCTTGGCTCTTGGTTGTTTTTGATCAGGCCCAGTGGATTCTTGCAAATGCCATTAGGATCACTAGATTATCTATCTTATGTATTACAGTCATACTATAGTTTAAGTATTAGTATAAGTTTCAGCAAATATGATAAGTTATTCTTTATAAAAGTCACCAACTGCAGCATCATTATGTATCAGTTGTAACACCAGGGGGTGTAAGGTTGAAAGACGAATTTGTTGGAGTAGACAAGGCAGGTTGAGGGGAAAGTGGGTACAATAACTCTGGAAATGCACTGGACATCAAAGACTGATGATAAATAACCTTTTATTACAAGTATCCCTGATTTGTTTGTTTCTGAAGTGATTAAACTGTATTTGTTTAAAGGGTCAACATCCTTTCCAACTGGCTAAGAAGTAGGGCCACGAGAGACTGTCTCCATGAGGACACAGAAAGGAAACTTGAAGACATTTGGAGATATCTTTGAGTTTTTATCCAAACCTGGAGTTTTTCCAGGAGGCTGGATGCAGGGCCATTAACATGGGAGGCTCCAGTGGCAGCGATGAGCACATTAACTTCAATAGGACTGGAACATAGAGACACTGTACCATCCTTTAGTTAGTCACTGAAGGCTCTCTGGACAGGACAACCATCACAGCCACAGGGAGATACTGTACCTACTGATGCGTTTCTTTGACTGCATACACTTTGATCTATTTAACTCCTAGTGAAAGCCAGGCATGGACACTTTAGCACATGTGAGTTGTTGTGTTTGATGTGACATCCATACTGTAACTGTGATAAAGAATTCAGAGCAGCTCACAGAGCAGATAGATGCCATGTGTTTCCATGAGAAAACAAAGACCCTCTTGATGATTCCTTCTTGATATTATCTGACTGACTGCCTTTTCAAAAATCCCTTTACCTGCAGCTATGACATTTTGTTTGAATGATTGTGCTGTGTAGGAAATACTTTGAAACCAGCATCAGACATCCTGCCTGGTCACATATATGATATTCTTTATTTTTTTGTATTGAGGTGTTAACACCATGATTCAATGCTGTAACTGTAAGTATTGTACAATATAAGACAAAGGATTGTATGTATAAAAGTACTCAGTCTTTGTAAATAGATTGCATTAATGAAACATGATTTTACATACAGAATGAGCATTGAAATTCTCAAAGGGCATACGCTGATTATGTACAGATGATTGACAATTGTTTCTTCAGAATTTATCTTGGCCCAGAATGTTGCAAGGCTTTACTATATTCTCATTTGCATGCTCGATATATCCACTCATGCAAAGTAAAACCTGATGAGTTAGTTCAACTCAAACTGTTTGAGGAAACTGATTGCCTTAAACCGTTTTTAATATATTACCTCCAACAATTAAAGCATGAAAGAATATTTGATTTGACGCCAAGTAACTAATTTATTGTTAAGGTAAGGTAAATTAAGTTATGCTTAAAATGAGTAAGTATACACTCACATGCAG
>NW_023339751.1:22256231-22258149 GCF_004916995.1 Morone saxatilis | reverse complement strand
GCTGTTAGGATTTACAGTGTAGATTATATGCAATGGGATATATTGCATGCAAATACTAATAGCACTTCTATTTTTTTACTCAAAAAATGTCCACAGACAAAGGTGTTTTTCAAGTTATTTATTGCTTTGTCCCACCTGAATATTTTAACAGCTGTTACTGTACATGCAAATAATCTAAAAAGAAATGCCCTTTGTCAGTGTGTTACACTTTCCTGTTTCACTGAGAATCAAATGTACAGAAGCATTCCTTATGTCATTTTGACAGCTGCCTTGTGAACAGACCTGGGTCAAAATGGTGTTTCATTTTTATTTATTTGTTGTTTTTCCATTCTTTTTCAAGTTTATTAGTTTGAAATTGAAAGAAATGTCATGAAGTTTCATTGTTTGAATAGGTGCACGCGCGCCTAAAAAAACAGTTACAATCTAGTGGGCGAGATGTGCCTTTTGTTAGGAAAATCACTAAATAATGAGCTGTTATTGTAATCTTTTTTTTTTCTTAGAATTTATTTTACTTATAAAAAAACCATTCAATAGCAAAACTTCAAAAAAGAAAAACACAATTGACAAGACAAAACATGAGCAAAGAAAGGCATTATAATCATCATTGCATGTCTTTTGTCTGTGTTTTGTCGGTTGTGTTTTATTGCTCTCTCAGCCATCATGCAAAAGGGATCATAACCACAATTTACATTTATTAACATCTGATTTTATTGCAACATTTAAGTAGAATTTGGTCATTTTTTGTGTTGTTTAAAGTTATGATTTCAACAGAAACTTTCCTATCAGGCAATGTAGAATTTATCAAATACTTCATTTTAAAGATACAATCCCTGATTTTTCATAAAACTCAACATTTTGTATCTGAAGGTTTCTTCTGCTTTAAACTTCACATTTCTATTTTGCACAAATATTGAACTAACACAGTTTATATATATATATATATAGAGAGAGAGAGAGAGAGGTATATATAGAAAGCAAGTTGTTCATTTGCTTTATTTACTTGGTTTGCTATGTCACAATTTTTATGTATCTTTAACCTATTGTAACAGTGAGTTGTAACAGTGTACTCTTTATGTAATATACTGCAAACAAAGACGGAATCACAATATTTGTGTGCATGAATTTGGGTTACAGAATATAGAATTTGTTTTGTGAACTTCATTCAGAAAATGTGTTTTTAGCTGCACTGAATCTGAATACAGGCATTATTTGACTCACATTACATGAAGAGTACACATATACTGTTTGATTTTGTATCAGCTGTAACTGCAACATGTGGTTGGTGTGACAGACCTGTAAATGCCTGTCTTTGCTATGTATTATTTACTTCACCTGAGGAGCTCTGCAGGTAAAGTCATAATGCGCTCAGTAATAAATGAGCTGGAGACTGTTAGCCTGATAATCAGACTGCCTTGTGGTTAACATCAGGTTTATGTTAGCAGATTTTTCCCAACCATTCAGCAAGGATGTATTTGTTCCCTTGACATCATTTTCAGTCACCCCGGAAGCCACTGTAGCGGTTGCTACAGTAGGAGCAATTAAGCCCGGTCCACACAGGATGCATGAGCAGCACTTTTTTTTTTTCACCTATTTTTTTTCTTGAGCCACACGCAGTTCCTAGCAGAAATAGACAATGAAAAGGGTCTGTCGCCTTTATCTGCTTTAGATTAAAAGCTCTCTGCCATTTCTGTGGACAGAATCCATTCATATGTTAACAAGGCTTTTATTGTATGGTATTTATCAGGTAAACTCTAAGATAGGGCTGGCAGCAGCTCCGCAGCACAAACACACTCTGTGTGGTCACCTTGGGCGTGCAAGCTGCAGTAATTCAGCAAGGCAACTGTTATGTACTGCTCATGCAGCCTATGTGGACCAACTGTAAAAGTGTGTAACATTTAGGAGGATCCATTGTCAGAAA
>NW_023339751.1:22250961-22256210 GCF_004916995.1 Morone saxatilis | reverse complement strand
TAATCACCTGGAAATAAGAATGGTTGTGTTTTTGTTACCTTAGAATGAGCTGTTTCTATATACAGAGGGAGCAGGTCCTCTTATCCAGCCTGTTGAATTGCCATATTTTCTACAGTAGCCCAGAACGGACAAAACAGACACTGGCTCTAGGGCCTTTTTTCAAAGTCACTAGAAAGACTAATTCTCAAGAGGAACTACACACTAAATGACTTTTTCCTGCACACATAACAAATATTGTGTTTGAACTGGAAATTGAAATGAAAAGTTCAGTTCAGCTATTCTCAGCTATATTTTCTCCATAAAATATGATCCAGTTTCATCCAAATGACTGATAAATTTGTGTTTTTGTACAGTAGTCAGTGAGGTCCGGCACCCAGAAACACTACACTCCTGGAAAGAGCCCAACTATTTCTTGCTTGCTAACAAATATGCATGTATATATATGTATATGTATTGCTAAAAGCTTAAGACTGATTGATGTCATGATATTATTGGTTAAAACTGGTTGGTTCACACTTAGGTAAGCACTAGTCACATTTTGTTTTACAAGAAAAAAAGATTGGATTTCAATATAAAAATACAAAGAAATTGAGTTTTAAAAAAAGAAATTGGCATACATTGTTTGATAGGGGTATAATATGACTGGGGATGTTATCAATTCAGTTTTATTTATGTAGTGCAAATTTATAACAGAAGTTATAAGATCCCATGACACTTTTTAAATACAACAGGTAAAGTATTCCTTATAAAATTATTTGCAGAGACCCAACATTTCCCACCATGACTGGTGACAGTGGCAAGGAAAAACTTCCTTTTAAGAGGCAGAAACCTCAAGCAGACCCTGGCTTCTAGGTGGAAGCCATCTGGCTTGACCGTTGGTGGTGAAAAAGCATTTTTTCATTTCATCTGGACTTCAAGTTCTTTGATCGTTATTATGTGCTCATGCCTCACAGTGCTCTTCAAGTGAAGCGTTACCTCGTTGTGCTTTGTATGTACAGCATCTTTTCTTTAGGACACACTGTTTGTATTTACATTTGGAACATAAAGAAGATAAAGTAGAAAAATGTAAACTCTTCATAAACACAGTTAACCTGTTTTATTTTGTTTAACGTAAAACTCTTGATGTATAACTTGTTTTGGTTTGAAATTTTGTACTTGTCAGATTAGAGCAATATCTGAAACTGGATAAGAGGGCATTATACAGAATTTGCATGCTATTGTTAAACCTATATGAAGCACTATTTACATTTCTTTTCATTTTTTTTTTTTTCCTATATTGGTAATGGAACATTAGACATACTGTACATTAGATGTTTTTTTTCTGCACATTCAAAAGAAGTCTGCCAGCTGAGTGACCCATGTGCAGATTTCTGTGCTACCACAACATTGAATTGAGATGTATAAGTTTGTTTTCCAAGATTTAATGTGACTTCCAACCACAGGTGAGGTATTCACTGCGATCCACTTGCCGAGTACCTGTTAGTTTAGTGGTTTATAAGGTGATGATAATTGTTTTCCAAAAATAACTTTTATTTTTACTTTTTATAATCCAAACAATGCAGCTATCGTCACTGATTGCCAAACAGATTCACTGTTCAGCACAAGTAAAATTTCTAAGCAATTTGCCACTGACTCAGAATAAAGAAACCCATTTTCAAAGGAAGTAGTTTTCTTTTTTAGTTTGTGCATGCATGTTTCTTGTTGTTGGATTTTTTGTATTTGGCTCTCTTTTCTTACTTCTGACACAACCTTTGCAAAAAAAATAATGTCAGTATTCTACAATTATGCAAAGTGTTTAGTAGTTTAGTTTAGTGTTTAGTGACAATAGAGTAATTGCCTGAAGACAGGGCGTGTTCGCGAGCTGTGACCTTGGAGGAAACACAATAGAAACAACCAAATGCGTGGGTGACCTTAGTCTAGATGTGTGCTTAAAAGAACTTTACCTACGCAAACGCCTGAGCACCGACAAACAGTAATTTCACCTACCCGTCACTTGCACCGCGCAGATGAGTCCTCTGTGAAAAGACAACATTTGGCTGTGTGAAGATGATTGTTTACCTTCAGAATTGCGGATCTTTGTCATTCAAAGATGAAATTGTCTGGCGATTTTACCAGAGCCTTACCATCAACCTTGGGGTCTCCCTTGCACTGGAGACAAGCCAAAAACATGAGTTGGTTGAGTCTAGTGGCCACAATCTATTTAAAGTTAAAAAGTTAAACTTGAACGTGGGCCTCCTTCAATGACGGTTAACGTGCCAACTTGATGTGCTGGTAAATTTTGAGTCAAATGGTTGAATATCATTGTGGGAAATTAACAGCAGCTCCAGAAAATTAAGGCGTTACCGATGCGAGCTGAATCTGCAGAACTGAGTACAACCTGTGCTGAGAGGAGAATATAAAATAAGGCAGTGGGTCGAGTACCAGGTTTTTATTATTTATTATATATAATTCCTTGTTTAATATATATGTGTGCCGCATATCTGTTTTGGCCACTATTTTGTGGTTGTCAATGGTCTCCTGTGGAGCCATTGTTGTTGGCTTGGGTGCTTGATCTCCACACCCCCTGCTTGAAAGATCCAGGTGCCCAGGATTGCCAAAACTCCTTTGCCTCAAGACCGGCTGAGCTCTGAAGGAAGAAAACAAACAATCATTGTTTGACTGTCTGAGCCACCGGGTTTGACATTGGTGCAAACCCCAGAATGTGTTAACTGTGCGACGTTCAGAAAAGGATGATCTCTTACCATAGCGAGTAGGGATACACAGCTGATAGTTACTGGGGGAAAAAAAATTCCCCCCCGAAAAACCCCAAACCAAGCTGGCAGGATGGAGGCTGCCATCACAGGAGGCCCAAATTGGACCTGGAACCACAGGCTGAAAGTCTATCAGGCTTCAAAGTCTTCAGAATTTCAGGAGCCAAGGCCGTCAAGGGTCAGGCTTCAACATGGTGCTCTGCGTACATCCTGGATTTCTGAGGAAGAGGTGGATGTTTCTCTGGAAATAAAAGGATCATGGTTGGAGTTTTGTCAGGGGGACCTTTTGTCATCTTCCTGAAATCATTGCATAGAGAATGAGCGCAAGCCTTGGCGGACAACATCCTTTGTACTGTAAATCAGGGGCAGGACTCGAGGCGTCCTCGTCGCGCTTTGGTAATTCCTTTAGGGAGGAATACCCGAAAATGGTATCATTTTGAGTCAACCATGCTCCTTTATTAGCTCCGTTGCAAAAAGATTCATGTAGGCCCAGGACAAGTTTCACATGCCTGTTTGGTAGAAAATGGATGTCAATCTTAAAGTTCAGCATTCAACCTGCCTTGTGCTGGATGTTTGCAAAAAAGCCTTGAAAAACTGATTGAGCTTGCTCCTCATCACGGCGACTCTGTCAGGCTTGCAAACACCTCCCTTACCGATGGCCACATCCTCGAGAGCCCGGCCTGTCTGGATGGCAATCAGCCAGCTCTCCGGGTGGTTTGGTTTTTGGAAGGAAGGGGAGCCCAGCCAGACTGCCGCAGGCCTATGACACGAAGAAAGAGGGACGGTAATGAATTTGCTTTTCTTCTTTTGCCACGACAAAACCACCCCTGTCTGTAGACTTCGCCGACGTGTGCGGGAAGGAGGCGCGCGTGTTGTGCGAGAGAGAGAGATGAAGTGAGAGTGAGAGCGTGAGCGCAGGACCCAGTGTGAAGAGTGTGAAGCGTCAGAGGTGATGTGTATGGGAAAAAGAGGGCGCGTGAGTTTGCTTCAGGAGCCATTCGCATCACTCTGAATTCCTGCGCTGGCAAGACTAAGCACGCTTAGATGGACGTTAACACATGGTAACATTAAGCAAGCATTATTTTTCCTTGGATGCACCATGGGAACAAGTCAAGTGCCAGTTTTTCCCTTCTCCAATTTGCCATTTCAGCCTGGTTCTTTCACAAGTCCAAGCTCAGCAACAATGAACGCAGCGTGGCGCAGTTCACTGCGGTCAAGGTACCTGCTCGTTGATGACACTGCAATTTTCTCAGGTTAGCCCAGTAGCAAACCTCTGCGATTCGCTTCTCGGTCGCACCGGGACTTCAGTTGCCAGGGAAGTGCTGGTTGGTCCATCCCACTCCCACGCCTGCAAAGCAGCCCAAAAAGAAAAACAAAAAAAAAACAGCATTCTTACACAGTCAGCATTTGTTCTACTTTGGGTGCAATGCGATCGTTGCTTTTTGTTTACAATGCTACTCACAACGACATGGTAGGTTTGTGCAGGTTATGTGCTTGACGGTGGTGCATTCTGGAGCAGTCTTCTGGACTTGAAACTTGGCAAGGATAGCAACCCAGTTTCAGGTGGAACCAAAGCAAAAACCCAGTTCGCGGGATCCGTGAAGCTCAGAAATGGGGACTCGCACGGCGCAGTAAAAGGTCCCTAATTCATCATGCGGGACTCTGAAAACAGGGTTGAAAAACAAGCGCGACCTGGTGCAGAATTAGACACAGTGAGGAATTTAACATTACCACACAAGTTTACAATGTTGCCAAGTATACCACCACCAGGAGGGAAAGAAAGAATGTAACCAAATAATGTTGTGATACGAATCAGGTTCCCCCGCTTTGACCAACTTATGTAAATTGTTTAGATACAATATCTGAGAGTACAGAGTGGTGGCCTTCCGGTTTAACAAGCCCCAAGATTGTGGCTTCGGTCCTTCCAGTTCAGGACTAGTTATTATCTTTCTACATTGTGTCCAGGACATTCCTCATGCCACATTTTCCAGAGCATTGCCCCGGCTCGCTCAAGAGTCGCCAAACACACGGGTGCGAATTTGGTCTGTGTCATTCGCGGGCACCTGAGGCTCGAGTGTCAGCTGTGCCAGCCTGACGTAGGAGTGAGCAACTGACAACGCGTCGGCCTACGAGAGAATCAAGCAGATTTTCTTGCCAACTGCAAATAAGACATGTGACTAGTATTAGCTTATACCAGTCATTGGTTATCGTTGATGGACTTGATGTATTGTATTTATTGCATTATTCCATGAAATCAGAATCTTGATTGCACTGACATAGTCCTCAGTCAGCAAACACCCCTCAGACCCTTTTAGGAAAGCATGTGTCATTTTTCATTTCTGTAACAATTTGAGAAAGAAAAAGGGCTTAAAGGAGCAAAAAGCCTTTGGCCCAGTTGCAGAGCTCTTCCTCTCAGACAGTCATCGCGCGTGAATTTGACCTGGCAGGGCCATTCCTATGGGGTTGGCCAGCCAATGCCGCCATGGGGCCAACGCGTGT
>NW_023339751.1:22247563-22250936 GCF_004916995.1 Morone saxatilis | reverse complement strand
AAAGCCCCACAGGCTGAAGAGAACAGCTGCCTGGCCTCCATCCACACAGACCCTCCTGGTCTGGACACAGACGTCCTCAGGTCAGAATCAAACCTCATGAATATATGTCTTCCTTACAGCAAACCTACTGTTAGATTGTTCAGAATTACCTGTAGATGTGTTGTACAGCTTATTTATTTACTTAGAAATTATAAGGAGCTTGTTGCTATGCACACTGCTAAAATGCACTGCATAATTTTATACTTTTAAGCATTTTGACTACTGTTTTATTTTATCCTACGTGTTATATTAAATACAGCTGCAATCCGAAATATTCAACCCCCCAAACTTTTTGAAGATTGGATCAAAAATTTTTCAAAGCAGCAAGCGGGGGGGACTGGAAGGTCTGCTTCGGGATGTGACTTCTTTATGAGTTAATGAGCATAAAATTAACCACACAAAGATGCATGATGTAGGTATTTTGTGTGTAAGAGTATATTTTGTTAAGATAGCCATGTCACATTTATTTAACCCCTATATAATTTGGCTGTTTTATGGCCTAAAGTGGAGTTTAAACATAATTAAGCCTTTGGGAACTCTTCAGCTGTGATGCATACAAGGTATTGAAGGTGAGTTGCAATCATGGGAAAGACAACGGAGCTGAGAGAGGAGATTATTTCATCACACCTGAATGGCTTTAGTATATGTAGATTTCCAAAAAAATTAATATTCCAAGAGTGTTAAAAGAGTTAAATATTTTATTTGAACTTCAAAGTTAAATCAACTTCTGTTTAAAATAACTCGTGTTTTTTCTCATTTATTGTCATTATCTTTCATCCATATCACTATAATATATTTTGAGGTGAGGGGGTTGAATATTTGTGATTACAACTGTATGTGTATTATCTGCTGCATAAATATTTAATAAAATATTTTATTAAATGTTTATTTAACATATAATCAATATAAAGTTGTTTGAATTGAATTAAATTGAAGGAAAATGCTTTGTATATCCAATGTATTCTTGCATATGATTAGTAAGAATAAAAGTCATTTATTTAAATAATTAATATCTAATTATCAAATAGTAGGGGCAGTCAGTGTTGGAAACTGTATGGAAAAGGACAGGCTCTTTCCAAAAAAATGGGCAAGTGATTGGATGAACCATCTAACCATCATCTATCACCGTTTATCACGAGGAACCACTCAGATCAATGAACTGTATAACGTAGTCAAACTCTTACCAAAGCCAGTCAGGAGAACAGAGAAAACACCTTTTCCATTAAGAAAATCCTTCAGTGTCGTTCTTTGCTCTTCTTGTAATAAAGAAATACTCTCCAGTTCTGATAGAACTGATGCTAGCAGCATCTACGGCTAACCTCTTTATCAGCCACCATTGTTGTTATTATCCAGGCACTTCTCACACACGTCATCACACACAAACCGGAAGCTCATGCTGTAGCTGCCAGTAGTTCCTTGCAGGATTCTGATTGGTCTGAACCACTATGGTTGGTCAAAAGCACATAGTTGGAAGTCTGGAAAGATGAATTCTTGCATAATTTCGTGTTCTTGCGAATTCAGATGCCTTACAAGGTTACCCAAAATACTTAATTCTAGTTTCACAATGATGAGATTTAGCTTGCCATTTTGTTTATTGGGTTCTTAACCTTTGTTCCTAAAATGTGGCATCAGATAATTGCAACTCGTCTCATTGTGGTGTGGAAAGGTTCAATAAGGTAAGTAATAAAGTAGGCTGATGTGATTAACAGATCTCTTTTACTCACAAATCCTCCCCACCTTATTGGATTAATGGGCTGTAATTGATCTTTGATGCTCTGAAAATGGCATCAAGTTGAGTTTCTGACTACATTTAAGGCTAAATACAGCGACATGCATTTGCAAACACACGTTTCATCTATAACATAGTGACAAGTTGTTTATTAGTGCCTTCCAAAAGTGTTTTCATCATTACATCAAAGACTTATTAGCATTGTCTGATCTACCACTGCTGGTTCAGGTTTGGTTAGGTTAGGCTCAAAATTGACTTGGTTGAATTAGGGAAAGATCATTGTTTGGGTTTCAAAAAAGCTATTAGGTCATGTCTTGGTCAACAAAAACGATGTTGAGTCTTTGTCGATGTTGACACGCTAAAACATTCATATGAAACTGCCTATCAGTCCAGTGGGACCAGCCAGTGTAGGCTAAGCTAAGCAGATACAGTGCAACATGGACATAAGGCCATGTCATGTTCCGAAGTATCTGCTTGGAAAAGGTTACTTTTTCTCTCAACCTAAAGTTAGATGTAACCTGAAGGAACGTACACTTTTTATTTGATCTCTTTTTTTTTGGGGGGGGGGGTTCCCAATGTATCTCAGTGATGTGAACGCAACTGAATGATGCCAAACTGCTACAGACATGTCTATTTATTTATTAATGATGTATTTACTTTTTGCTTCTATACCACTCTGGATGTAAAAAGTTAAATTGTATGTGTTTTTTTTCTTTACATATACATATTATTAAAAGGGAATGGACAATGGACATTTGGAACAAGAAACTATTGATACAAAACCTTTGGTTCTGTACGATTTTGATGTTAACAACTGTAAATCCATTTGTACTTGTCAATTGATGTGAAATTTCCTAATAAAAAGATAATTACAAAAATAAAATTATCGTGCGGCTTCCATAGAAATCCAGCCTTTGTATTATTATATAAATAACCCGTTTAAATAGTTGTTTATGTATGTTTTGTGAGTCTACCTTTATGTCTATTCAGTGATTAAACCAATTCTGATCTTCAGATTGCGAATCACCCACCTAGAGAGGGAGCTGGCATGTCGGGACCAAGAGTTTCGAGCCCAGGAGCTTCAGTTACAGCACCTCCAGAGGGAACTGGAGGCCAAGATCTCCCAGATCGACAAGCTCCAGGATGCCATTGGCTACAACAACAGCCTGGGCTGCTCTCCGCCCACCTTGTGCCACCATAGCCACCACCGCTTCAGTGTCATCAACCAGGGTCCCAGCCGCTTCCACAGGGTTGCTGTGGAGGTCCACCGCAGGCTCAAAGCAAAGGAGGGTGTCTCTGCTGAACCCACCTCAGAGAACTTCTGCGGAGGGTTCAGAGCAAAACACATCTCTATCGCTAAGGCTGTCCGCAAAGACTCACAGTAAGTTAAATCTTACAGAAATCTGTGTTTTTAAATGTGAAACAGACCCTCTGTAGTATTGAAAGGTACTGTAGCTGTAAAAACCAGTTGCAATGGATTGCATTAGTCAAGGGCGTAGGAACTGGGGGGGACGGGGGGGACGTGTCCCCTCCAATATTGGAGACAGGCGCATTTGTCCCACCCAAAAATTATACCGCGGAGGAGAAAAATATTTGATTTTGAAA
>NW_023339751.1:22244729-22247463 GCF_004916995.1 Morone saxatilis | reverse complement strand
GGCACCTCTCCAGCTATCAGTCCAGACTCCATATTTTTGTGGTCTGTGGCGACCCTCCGGTTCCCAAGCCAAGTCCCTACACACTGAGCTACTGCCGCCCTGTATGTAATATAATACAAATTCTAGCATCTAATCCAAGCTACCTCCACTGCTGGGCATTCAGGTTTAACGTTGACGTGATTTGGCACTGTTTCTCTCTGCTGCTTCTTTCCATCCCAGCACCAAGAGGCTCATCAACGATGCCATCATGAACAATGACTTCCTGAAGAAGCTGGAGCCACAGCACATGAGGGAGATGGTGGACTGTATGTACGAGAAGGTTTACACCGAGGGACAGGTGGTCATTCAGGAGGGGGAACCCGGAAACTACCTTTATGTACTGGCAGGTCAGCTCAGCAGAATATGGGTAGCTCTGATGGGATGTCCTCTGTCCCATTTTTAAAAAATGTAAAGGATCAGGGGGATCTTTTTTTTTTTTAGTAAGTAATATATATTGACATTCTAAAATTCAACAAATAGGCAATTTAAAGAATTCCTATTATTATCTCCTATTAACTTAACATTCCTTTTATGATAGTTGCATCAAAAACCTGGTTGAGTATTCTTTGAAGAAAGCTGAAATCATTTTAGCTGTATGTTAAAGCAGTTGTTAAGTACAGTTTCAGTGTGTACCTGAAACTCCATCCATGAATCCATGATGGATGGGACCATGCTACTTCCCAACGGTATCTGTTGGCCATTTTTTCCCTCCAGGGTAGCAAACTCATGTCCCGCCTTACTCTAACACTGACAAAGGGGTTTAATCAGAGCCAGGCCACATTTATCATAGTCGAGAAATGAGGCACAGTTTTAACTAAACCTGTAAATTTAATTTGTTTTCTTAATCATTTACTTATAGATAATAAAAGATAATTTATTTGTTAGTTACAAATACAACTATAGAAAGAAGAGCGATATGTTAGTATATACAGAATAAACAAGAGCCTCACAGAGAGTGCTACAGATTTCTTGACTGAAATATATGCCACGAGAGAGTTTTAAACAACAAATGTTCAACAAGAAACCAAACCCCCGGGGTCTGTGCCTGGTAGACCAACTCAGTAATCCATTCACGGTTAAGATAAGATAAGATAAGACATATTAAAGATACACATTAAGCAACTGCCAGTATGATACCATTCACCCCCCCTTGCGATGCAGTGCAGTTTAACTTAATTTGATTCAATGCGATACAATGTAAAAGAATATTAGTCAGTGCAATTCAATATGGTAAACATAGTTTGATTTTACTTTTTTGGATCTTCTTCATCAGCTTGGGCTACATATAACACTGTTGGTCCAGTTTCTAAACAATAAAAGAATAGGGCCTCTACTAATAATAATCTATACATACATCTGTATTTTACATATTCAAAGATGTTAGAAACGATGCATACCAGGTTCATGGTGAATATTACATTATAGTACGAAGCCTGCTGCCAGTGCATTCTCAATTGTGTCCTAAAAATGGATGGAAGAAGAGAAAACTGATCAAATTACCACTACTTTAGCATGGAATGAGTTTGAATTGTGTTATGTTCCTCACTGCAGAGGGCTTGCTGGAGGTCATCCAGAATGGGAAGCTGCTGGGAGAGATGCGTCCTGGCACAGCGTTTGGAGAACTGGCCATACTGTACAACTGTAAGAGAACAGCCACTGTTAAAGGTGAGTGACAGTAGTATTCCCCTTAAATAACACCAACTCAGTCGCAGCTTTGGGATTACTTACATGCATACACTCCCTGGTGCCTAAAGGTGTATCGTGTGTTTTTGACAACCGCATCCATATCATGTGTAAGACATCTGCTGGCTGTATGGTACATGGGGCAGATATCTGATGCAGTATTCACACAGGGAGTTATTAAATATACTTTTAAACTACTCATCCATTTACTACATACTGTATGGGTGTGCTGGTCTTTCCATGTTTTTAGGCAGTTTTTTTTGTTGTAGCACTCAATGGTTGAATTAATAATGGATGGAAAGCATTTTAAAGAGAGAACAAACTGGCACGAGGCTGATGCCTTTCAACATTATCGAGTTTCGCACACTGTGTTTAGCCACTAGCCAAAAAGCCTAGCAAAATGTACAATCTGGAGAAACACTGAGGTTTACATCAAGGACCCTTAACTATCCTCCATAGTGAGGATGAAGCAGTGGGTTTTAATGATTGTTGATGGTTCCGCTCTCATCCAGCTGTGTCCCAGTCTCACATCTGGGCACTGGACCGCCAGACATTCCAGACCATTATGATGCGGACCACACAGGCCAGACATGAGGAGTACTTCAGCTTCCTGCGCAGGTACAAACACAACCGACAGGCTCTGTAGGCCTATTCATCTACAAAGCAACCAAGAGTTTAAGTGAGGTTGTCAGTGTATTCCAAACTGATTCACACTTGGTGAGTTACTGCATTCAGTCACTGCAATTTAAGGTCTGTCTAAGGTTTGTTTAACGGCATATGCAGGGGTTAGTGATCAGATGGGATTTGGGGCAAATGTTTATGCAGGATAGCATTTGGTTACTATACGGGTTACTACTGGTAAGTGTGCAAATTTAAAAAATAGTTTAGTTTTCATCGCCTGTCTTCTTCTCCTTCTCAAACTTATTTCCACTTTTTCTTACCAACCTCCCCAACCAAAAGTGTTTTATTTTGTGGGGCGGCTCAGAGCGGGTCGTCCCCCAATTGGAAGGTT
>NW_023339751.1:22233744-22244629 GCF_004916995.1 Morone saxatilis | reverse complement strand
GGTACGTAGTGTAAAAGCGCTTTGTCGGAAGACTAGAAAGGCGCTATACAAGTACAGGTCCATTTACCATTTACCAATATAATACACACCATCAGTTTTTGACACTCCAGATATTGTCGCGGTCAGGTGATTTTCCAGGAAAAAAACTAAAAATGTTTTTACAATATTGAACACTGCTAGTGAAAGTTGGTGTTGTTGGTTTTAATACTTTTCATTGGTCAAATATTTGTAAGACTAAGAGATGTAAATTGTGACTAATGGCATTGATTGATAAAAAAAATAAATGACAAAATATGAAGATATGAGGTTTTGTCTGACGGCAACAATAGTTTGGAAAATGAAGCTTAAGGAGAAAAGTTTCACATCTTTTTAGTTGACACATTAAGTTAAAGAGGTCAACACTGACATTTTGTTTCACACTGGAAGCGAACAGCGATCTCCTGGTTTAAAGCCCAGGGTTAGTTGGACCCAATCCATCCACCCCACCATCTCCACATTAGAGACTTTTTATACTATGTCGCCTCACTTTAACAGCCCATCAAAACATTACACCAGAAACCATGCTGGAGACATACCTATAGCATCCTACTTTGAAGCATATTGAACTACTGACCAAGCTGCCATATTTGATGATTTGGGAGTGTGAATGGACTGGAACATGGCTTGATATAACTGTGGTCGCTGTAGCACTCATACTACTCATACTCAAAGCTGCAATTACAGGCTGGGTTCAGGTCAGAGTTTTTTTTCACTACTGAAGTAGTGCATTAATGAAAAACTCTTGAAATTGGTCTTATAATTACAGATATGGTCAAAGAAATGAAAGAATTTAAACAATAAGTCTGACTTCAAATTCTCCATGCTGTAAAAACCCTGCATCTTTTCCCTGAAGGGCCTGCTCAATCTGTGTTTTTCAAGCCAATCTGTGCATGTGTTTAAACATAGCCCACATTTAACCCATATCATAAAAATGAAGTATTCAGACCCCATCACTTTTTGCTCACTTTGCTGTTGTAGATATAATTTGAAATGTAAAAGTCAAATTTTTTTAATAACCCATCAAAACAAAGTGAAAATGTGTTTTCAGAAATGTTTGTATTAAATACCAAAAACTCAAAACTCAAATCACATCACTGTATTTGTGTCTCTGTAGTGTGTCTCTGCTTAGAGGACTGCCTGAGGAGAAACTCGCCAAGATTGTGGATTGTCTTGAAGTAGTGAGTATTTCCCACTTCACCACATTTTTTCCTCATAACTGTACAGTATCTGTTTGTGACTGAATGGTTTCAGATTTTGTCTAAGCGGACAAGAAAATAACTGACCCTCTGTCTTTTCAGGACTATTTTGAAAAAGGAGAGCACATTATCCGAGAGGGTGAAGAAGGGAACACTTTCTTTATTATCGCAAAAGGAGAGGTGAGAAATCTGCACAAACTTGCCTAACATGCCCTCTTTAAGCCATAATGTTGTCTGAATTAAATATTTTTATTAAAACCAACAGGGCCCATTAAAGTAACTATAGTTTGAGGCTGTTTGTGTTGGTCATAGTATGTGGGCACACTGAGCAAAAACTTGCAAGTAAATACACATCTAAGGAAATGATCCAAAGCTTGTATTATAATTAACTCACAGTGAGTCCAACAGTGAGAGAATAATTGTCTTAATTTCATGATTGCATTGATAAAACAACTGACAATGTAACTCTGATGACGAGTAAAACACGTTGTTGCTGTGCCTCTTTCTGTCTAGGTCATAGTCACTCAGAGCACAGAGGGGTTTGCTGAACCACAGGAAATCAAGACACTGGGAGTCGGAGACTATTTTGGAGAGAAAGCTCTCATCAGGTACTAACAGCAGCTTCACACACAGCAGCACACATATAACATTGGATTGAACAGATTTTTGTTTCTGATCACATCACATTTGATAGCTAAATAAGCATAATCTTAGGTCAATGAAATTACTCACAGGTTGTCACTAGTACGTACATCACATTCAGTGGACTGAATAAAAAGATATTGCATGATGTAAATGGAGAATGTGAGGGATTAACCCAATGCTCCTGTTACATTTACACACATTATGTATGGGAGTCAACCTGGTGCACTGTGCACTGTGTCCAGTGCATCTTGAACTGAATTGTCACAACCTGTAAAATCTAGTCAGGTGGAATTTTGTGCCGGGATTTACCACTTTGTCAGTGGAACCCTTAATTACTAGATCCTGGCTTATAAATAGAGTTGAGAACAGCATCCTAGTTGTAATCATACTGGGATTCTCAGATTCCTCTGAAAGCTCTGGCTGATCCATACAGGTTGGATGTATCAAAGTCTGTCGTTCAAGGTTATTAAACCCAGATTGTCAATATTTTCAATCCTCTCACAACCTACAAATCTGCAATCATATAACCTTTCTAAATAGGCTTGTGAAGTTAACACTTGCAAGTAGTATACATGGGAATCTTTCCTTTGTCTACCGTCCATCCCATATGGCATGAACGTAGTACTCTCAGCATCCTCAGCATCATCCTCGGCTTCACTGTCATTAGAAAGAAGAGAGTTTTCCTGGCAGTCATTCATCATCACTGTCATCAGTGTTTCCCTTTTTCAGTCATGTTATCTAATCAACTGCCCTGAAACCTCTCCATCATGTGCTTATGTTCTGTGCTGCACACAATAGACCTAAATTACACAAACACTGTTTTCATAGTGTACACACTGCAATAATAAAAATCCACTGTTTCACAGATTGAAGGCTAGTATAGAAGTATTTTCAATATTGAAATATAGAAGGATTTTTGTTAAAATCTGTGGATGCATGATGTCAAAATCAGTGTAAAGGTGAATAAATGTAATTTCTTGCTTACATAAAATAAATATTTGAAAAGTATGACTATTATGGTATTACTTAGATGTTGATAACATTTTATTTACCTACTTAGATCTTCTGTAGAAGGACTGTTTTAGTTGCACATACAATTGCTTTCTAATGAGTTGCTACCTTTGAAGTTGTAATGTTGTGTCCCCTATAGTTTTCTATTATGCAGCTTTACCAATGAAACCTATGCCAGAAAGTCACAGCTGTGTGATATGAACACACTCACCACCCAATTGATGCTATTTGGCGTTGTGTGCTGCTTACAGCTCATACTCATCACTCTGAAGCAGAAATTGCTGTGTACATATGGGTTTGTGGTGTCTGACTGAACTTTACATTGTATGTTTACAGCGAGGATGTTCGCTCAGCTAACATCATCTGCAGTGAGAATGACACACACTGCCTGGTGGTGGACAGAGAGTGAGTAGCTGCTTATCTACAGTTGGACCCTTTAATTAAACCATACCCTTACATGGCATCTTCAGAATTTAATCCTTTGCATTTCTTCTGTGGGGTATCAATAAAGGAACATCTTATGTCATCTCTCATATACACAAAGATAGTCATCATATGAAGCAAAAATCATACATAAAATTTTGCTCAAAACTGTTAAACTGAAAGTTTAAATAACAGTTGGAATATTCAAATGCATTTGAAAAGAGAAAGGAAGTGCACATTACTGTAGTAATCTTGCCCTAAATAAAACATATGTTAATGAAGGTTTAGACACATGAGACACTGATCAATGAATAATGAGCATATCATGATTTTATGGTCCCACTGAAGGAATATTCCTGTCATAGTGTTCATATAATATTGTATATTAGGCTACTCTCAATCTGACTGAATGATATTTAAGACTTTTAATATGGAGAGCATGGCCTTTATGTATTATAACATTATTTCAGTGTCTGTGTCAACACAGGTTGAAATATAGTCATTGAATGTATATGCACTCTCAGCTTTAACCTCAACCTCTAACTGCACATTACTAAAATTATTATTACCAGATGAGGCTGTGAGTTTAGAATGATAGGTCTACAAGTAAACATGCCTCATCTGTTTGATCTGTTTATTCATTCTCATCCATTTAGTAACGGTATGTAACACAATATGTAGATTTGCTCTCAACTCTACCAATGTTGGTAAAGCACAGAACACAGCCGAGTCATCAGCTAGATATGGTCATTTAGTAAAATTCAAAGGGAACTCTTAAGTAGCATCAGTGGGTATGGTTTGATTTTCTTACAAAGCTCCTTACAAAGCCAAACACACACACTGAAATGAAAGTTGGTGATGTTTTTGTCCCCTACCCCCTCCACACCAGCAATTTCAACCAAATGGTGGGAACTTATGAGGAGCTTCAGGCCTACCTGAAGGAATACGTGGAAGAGCTTTCCAGGAGTGATGAGAGGAGAAATGCCCTGTAAGTGACAGACTGACACAACAAAAATGACACAACAGTTGTATACATGTTTTTAAGCCTCTCGGTAAATGGATTATGCCATCAAGGGTTAATGTCATTTCTCCATTTCCAGTTTTAGTGGGGATAAGCTTATCTGAAGTTTAGTTTAAAATTGAGTCACTCTTGGCCAAAAAGCAAGGACCCAAATGTGATCAAAGGGCCCAATCATATGTCCCATGTTACCCCTCTCTCAGGCCCCACTCACCTCAGATTGACTCTGCAGAGGCCCATGAGCTAAGGAGGCTGAGGGAGAGGATTGCTCTCCTGCCTCCGAACCAACCTTTCCAGGAGCTCAAGGTCATAGCTACACTGGGCATGGGAGGATTTGGAAGAGTGGAGCTGGTGAGCTGCAGTAACACTATAACACTCCAACAATCAACTTTCATTAGTCAGCTCCCCTTTTGACTGGCATTAGGCTGGATTTCATTTATTGCTCATATGTTTGTCTGGCCAACAACTGATCAGTGAAAAGTGACCTGTAACCCATCATACCTACTGTGTAAGATCCTTTGTTTATTCAATTTAAATTAAACCCTCTGGTACAGAACAAAAGCAGTTGGGTTGGAGCCACGGATGCCTCTCACTATTGACAGGACTTTCCTAAGTCCCACCCGTTTTTGTTCTTTTCAGTTACCTTTTCTATTCCAAATGGAAAACTTGATTTGCAGTCAGGGTAAAAAAAAAAAACATGCAATTTCATGCAAAAATAGAATATTAAGATTTCAGGTGCAAATTAAATGTTAAGAACATTTAAAATTACATGTGAAAATTAAGCAGGGATATTGCACAAGGAATAAAGGAGTTTTTACTCCTATGGCACAACATTAGTACTCTAAATCCACGACCTGAGGGAAGAATTTTAAACTCAAGGTGAAGGGGGTGGTTTGTACTGTCCAGTATGGACTTGGCCTTGTGGAGATTCTGATGGACACCTATCACCTTCCCAGCAACCTTAAGAATGTGGTTCAGGTGGTTTTTATCCTTTATGTTCAGGTTACTGTACCAAGCAATCACAGAAAAATACAGAACAAGGACATCATTTTCCTGTCCACATTAAGTACACACTTTACTTCTTACAGACTGCATCAGAATTTATATCAAAGTTTTTATCGATGACATATTTATTGAAGACATGAGCCATGTCTCACTAAAAGACCATGATGCATGCATGAACATGTGAGTCACATCTGAATTATCGAGGGAAGCGGAATGCGCCGCAACTTCTGGTGTTTTAGTCTGACACGGACTCCTCCTCTTCTCCCTTGTTTCCTCGCCTTAGCGGTGTACTTTCTATTCCAATCCTGTGACTTGTGCCTAGAGATCTGTGTTTAAATCTTTTAATGAAAAAGGATCCATATACATATCCACACAGTACGGGTTGTCCCGTTGCATGGCAAGAACTCCGAGAGTATTGCCTTGCTTGTTGGCATGGTTGAGGTTGGACACTCTTGACATAATAGAGCCATAAAAACCATAGAAAAATACAAAACTTATTTTCATGATGAAACCTTTCCTAAACAGTCATAGATGGTAGCGTGCACACAAAAAACAAGTCAAAGTAAACAATTTAACGAAAATGCACAGACACAAACACACCTGCTGCTGGTCGCCACAGGAGCAGAGCTTCTCTAATGTGCTCCAATAATTCCAGATTATCACGGAAATGGGAATTCACCACGATACATTTGTTTTTTAGAGTGTTTTTTATCGTGATGCACAATAATCTTGTATATCATCCCATCCCTAATAACAAATCGATTTCTGACTGCAAGGCCATGACCATGAGTCAGACAGGCTGGGGCTCATGATGGGCTCCCAGACATTTTACCACTGTATTCACAGGCTGTGTAGTGCTCCTCATGACAAGTAAATTGACTGATAAGATAGTTATAGTTTGCCTCTTTTTAAAATCAAATCTTCATCATGGAACACAAGGACAAACATTCAAACGACATCTAGCTTTTAAGCCACTGTAGAAAATTGTAAGAGGAGCTTGAGATTCCCCTAGAGAGTAAACATTTGGTTTGTCTTAAATTTGCAGGATACACAGATTCAGTCAGTGCTCAGCTGTTGGTGTTTTTTTGTAATGTTTAGCTGTGATATACATTACCTCTTGGCTCCTCTCTGTTGTTCTTCAGGTAAAGCTGAAGGACGAGGACATAACGTTTGCTCTGAAGTGCATTAAGAAGAAGCATATTGTGGACACCAGACAGCAGGAGCACATCTACTCTGAGAAAAACATCCTTCAGCAAACAAACTCAGCTTTTATCATCAGGTGTGGGCCACACACAACATTACACATTCAGGTTTCACAAAGAGCAGGGTGTTATTTCTGAAGCAACCACATTATTATAAGACAATGTTCAGATATTCCATTGTTTTTTGTAATCTGAGCTAGTGGAAGTATTTAGATGTTGAATAGAAGAGGTTACAGAATCAGTAAGATAGCAAACAGAACATTCTGTCACAAACCCCTCTGTTCCCTCTGAAGAAGATAAAATGGGGGCTGGTCAGTTTGTTGGTTTGTCAGTGGAGTTGCTAAGGAACCTGGTCCGAGAATGCTACTGACCACTGCACTGAGATTTATCTGGACTATGACTTTAAAGAAAAAAAGCCTTGTGCAAGCAGATACAAGAGAAAAGTTCAGCCAAAATGTTCACTCACCCACTTATTTCACAATCCTCCTACCACTCAGTTTCTTCATCAGTTTATCAGACGTTTTTATGGGGTCTCAGTGTTCAATTAAATCTAACAATTCTGATTCATGAGTGGCAAAGAGAGGTTACCTGTATCAAATGTCTTTTAAAGAACTGCAGCAATAGCAGTTGTAACCTGCAATGCTTCACTTTTTTGGTAGTCCATTACAGGCCAATAGGAGGGTATCACTGGCATGTTGTGGGTGCCGTTTATTTTAGACTTGCACCACCAATGTGCACCATACTACCAGGCACTATCATTATTTATATTTAGGGGATGTAATTAAAGTTCAGTTTTTAATTTATGTTTTGTTTAGGGTATAAAAAAGCATGCATTAGTCATCAACTAATTCCAAAACGTATTCGACTTGTCAATTAAACTTGGTGGCTATATCAGAAATGAGCTGCAATCTAACTGGACTAAACCCCCATCAAGCCTGTCCAAGCTGGAGATACAGTTTGACTGCATGCAGGGATAGCAGGAGTCTTTCCTTCTCTAAATACCTTAAAATCTTTATTTACAATGGCATGAGGAAGAAAATGATCAAACAAATCTATGTTTAACAACAACCAAAGTTATGTCCAACCTGGGTCGTTAGGCCACCTCAAAAGCTCTGAACAGCCCATTATGATGCCTTATGATTACAGCACTTGTAATGTATCTGCTGTAGATGCATAGTTTTGACTAAAGGTTAATTCTGGGAAACCCCTACTTTTGTTATTTTTACTATACCAGTAGGTTAATTTGTGTTTTCAATGCAACACAGTAGTTAATACAGACTCTCTTCACTATGTGTGCATATATTTCAGGTTATACCGAACATTTCGGGATGATAAGTTTGTCTACATGCTGCTAGAGGTGTGTCTTGGTGGAGAGCTGTGGACTGTGCTGCGGGACATGTGAGTGTAGGTTCTTTTGTTACATTTATAACTACAAATGGAAACATTGATATTTAAAGAGTAACTGAAGAACAGGCTGAAAAGAAACGTTTCACTGCCCTCTCTGGTTGTTTAATTGTTCTTCAAACCATCAGATCATTTGAAAGTTACTGTAAAAATATAGAAACTCTACAAAGTAACCATGTGATTTTTCCTCCTGCCTCAGTGACTCCAAACAAAAACATGTAGGCCTATAACCTTGAATCTGTCAAGGGACCTTGTTTCCTGCTCTTTGCTATTGATGTCTGATAAAGGCAATTTTCCAATAACAACAATAATAATAATAATTCTTCAAAAAAAAATCAATCAAGGTCACAACTTTCCTAAATCTGACCAATAGTCTGTTCTGGGTGTGATGCCATTCATTTGTTGATCTTTTCGTACCAGGAGTTATTTTGATGATCCCACAGCCAGGTTCTGTACTGGTTGTGTCTTAGAGGCCTTTGACTACCTCCACACAATGGGCATCGTCTACAGAGACTTGAAACCTGAAAACCTTTTACTGGATGCTGAGGGCTATGTGAAAATGGTAAGCCGCTTGTCTAAATTTCTGTTAGTGATGTCCTTTAAAGAGTTTTCGGGGTTCAATGTTGAAGTTGTTTTTCACTTGCTTGGTCAGTCAAGCACATCTAAATTCTACTGAAGTCAATTTTTATTTTAGCCACAAGCTAAAAAGCAAGATGCTGTCAGGTGTTTTGGCACTCTTTCAGAAAAACATTTTTAAAAAAATGACCGTTTTATCCGCCTTACTCTCAAATTTGCAGCAAACTGCGAAATACATAGTTGGAGGTTCTCTCACAGCCTTTAAATGCCACCAAACTAAACTCATGTTTCCAGGATAGTGAAATGCTTGCTTGTACTAAACCTTGTCCTTATGCACCACCATTTTCTCATAAGTGCCCAATCAATACTGTGCATATGCAACTATCACCAGAAGCAAGATGGCTCACTCCTTAGCTACTTATCAGCTCTGGAAACAACCAAAACACCACATGACCATTCAGGCAAGTGAGTTGCTAGATTTACCAGCCCGACATAACATTTAATTTACCCCGGTCAATCCTTATTAGAATAGAATAAACTTTATTGTCCCCAAGAGGAAATTTGTCTTGGGCACAGTGCAATTTGTTGCTTCTGTAATGGGCGTGAGGTTGGACCCAAGAACAGCACAGACTGAGACCAGCGTTGGAACAGTTCAACAGTTTATTGTCCAAACAGGGTTGTAAAATCCACAGCAGGTACACGGAAAATAGTCCAACAGACGCTGGAGCTAGCCAAAACCAGTCAGACTTTCTAGCAGGAGGACTCCGGAGAATCCAAAAAACTGGAGGGAGCAGACATGAGGCGAGCAGGCAGAGCGGTCAGGACGAACTGTCAGGTTACCTGGGCAGGGACGACGAGGACGGTCAGGACAAGCGCGCGAGTCGAAACCAAGGCAAGCAAATCCGGAAATAACACTAGAAAGCTGGTTTTCAATGCTGCACAAACGACCAATCTGGCACGGAGACTGAGAAGGAGAAGGAGTGGGATTTAACACAGCCGGCGTGAACGCGGTGGTGCACTGAGAGGGCCAGGCAGCGGATCAGGAAAGTACTGGCAGAGCTGGGCAGTAGGGACTGGAGAAGCCAGGAGCTGATCATGACAGTTTCACAGAAACAAAAATACATTAACAACAGACACACATCCGAAACCCATCACAAAATCAACATGAAACATCTTAAAACATGAAAAACACTATACATTTTAACACTGACAATATAGCAGCTTAAAAAGAGACTGTGAGAAACTAAGAACTAAAGTGCTACGGTGCTGGTTGGTTTATTATACATTGCCCTATGATTTAGTATCACAGTTCAGCAGCTTGATAGAAGTCGGAACGAACAATAATTTCAGTCTGTTTGATTTGCACTTTGGCACACAGTCTTCTTCCTGATGTTCCTGTGTTATTGAGCACTACTCATTTTGTATCTGCATAAGTTATTATATATTCCGAATTCCTGCGTATTTCCTTAGGCAGACTTTGGCTTTGCTAAAAAGATCGGCCTCGGAAAGAAGACCTGGACATTCTGTGGGACTCCCGAGTATGTGGCCCCAGAGGTCATCATGAACAAAGGCCATGACTTTGGAGCTGATTGCTGGTCCTTGGGAATCCTCATATTTGAACTTCTCACTGGCAAGTAAGTCAGTAAAATAGAACCGTGTACTGTTTGCACTTCTTAGAGAACAAAACCTTAAAGCAAACTCATCTGGACAGTCTTGGATGCCACAACCATGTGTTTTGTTTTGTTAAGAAGTTTGTGCATGTTTGATGACACCGAGAGGTAAGTAGAAGGTTTGACGTGAAGGTACAGTTGTCACTAGCATAGCAGGTAAACTAAATCAATGACGGCAGATAATCTCACCCAGAGAAAGTGTGTAGGTATAGACAGAAAGCAAATAAACATATTTCCCAAAATGGTGAACTCATCCTTTGAACAGTGTAGTCTGGATTCTTAGTTTATTATTTGAGTATTTGTATCATTTCAGCAGCTAATTAGTTAAGATTTAACAGACGTTTTCTGATATTAGACCAATGTGGTTAAGGTTCGGTTAGGTTTATGCACAACAATCTGAAACATGAATTGTCACATATACTATAGATAATCTGGTAAACAGACAAATCAGAACAGTTGAAATGATGTAATACTCTATAAACTATATGGAGAATCTGAGAACCTGTTTTTCTTCCAGCCCACCCTTTGCTGGCTCAGATCCCATAAAGATTTACACCATGGTCCTCCATGGCATTGAGAAGGTGGACTTCCCCAAGAAGATAGGCAAGCGTCCGGACGACCTCATCAGGAGACTCTGCAAGTACGGTGAATCATGGACCACGATCAGATAAGAGGATAATACTGCTCAGTGACTTT
>NW_023339751.1:22232268-22233680 GCF_004916995.1 Morone saxatilis | reverse complement strand
CACTTAGAATGATGACAGGTTGATTGTTATAGTGTTGTTACACCAGAGCAAAGAACAACCGCCGCAGTGACGTGGATCCTATCCACATTCATCACACATTTGTCACAAATATGGCAGCAGCTCATTGTGTTTGGACACTGATGCTGCTGGGTTTATTAAGCCATGTGTTGTAATTCAATCAAGCGAGTGTCCTTGTTAAATTTCCTTAACCGTTTCTTTTTGAACAGAATATTCACAGGGTTATTAAACCAATAACCGTCTCTTTCTTTTCATCTCAGGCTAAACCCAGTAGAGAGGTTGGGAAATAAAAAGAATGGCATCATTGACATCAAGAAACACAAGTAAGTTTACTTTCCAAATGATCAGTCTTCATTTCTTTTGGACATTTTTAGATTATGTGTAAATTAGTACAAAATATTACATACAATTATAGAATATATTGTTGTGTATTGTGACAAAGTGACAAAACAAAAAAAGTGACAAAACATTTGATGGTAGAAGGAACACTTTCTAGGCCATTTTATTGAAATAGCCTAGACTTAGACAGTCTTGTGACTGCATGTTTATAAAAGAAAGATGAACAATACATATCTAGCTAATCTCATGTATAAAAAGACTGATAATGATTGATAGGTAGTTTCAGCATCTTTCTGATATATTACTTTAACAAAAATGCTCATCAATGTCTAGACTTGAATTAAGTGATGTTCTTGCTGGTTATGTCAGCGTTTTGCAGTTGGAGCTTTTGCTTACTTTGAGATTTATAGATCAGAGGTGTAAGTTTCAAATGGGCTTCATAGGACCTACATAAACAAGGTTTTTAATTGCTGAGTATCTTTTTATGAATCAAACGTAAGCAATCGGAAATTATTTTAAGACTAGGTATAAACCTAAGAACATTTTTATAAATGAGGCCCCTGGTTTTAACCTGTGCCTGCCTGACCATACCCTAGGCATTTTTGTGTATTGGTACACACCATTTGGGTTCCTGCTTGACATTTGTGACATTAACAGTTTTAATTCTAGTTTTGCTCATCTGATCTGATTTGTTCATTACCGTGTGTGAACGGCACAAATCACATGGAATCAGATCTTTTCCATACCACTACAGGTCGGATTTTTTGCAATGCAACCTCAGTGTAACTTTTGTCATTCAGGTCACTGAATATGGGCTCTGATATGGGCTACATTTTAAAAATAACTTAAACAGACAAACAAAGATCTGAGAAATAAATCAGAATTGAACACTAAAGCTTGGTAAATGGACCTGTACTTGTATAGCGCCTTTCTAGTCTTCCGACCACTCAAATTTATTTTTACACTACGTGCCACATTCACCCTTTCACACACATTCACACAGTGATCGCAAAGCCCATCAAACAGAAAATAATACATTCATACACATTCACACA
>NW_023339751.1:22229193-22232238 GCF_004916995.1 Morone saxatilis | reverse complement strand
TGGCAGGAGGAGCCGGGGATCGATCCAACAACCTTCCGCCGATAGCTTGCAGTGTGAATGTCGCATAATTATATTAAAATACAAAGACCCCTGCTTCTGTCCTGTTTCAGCTCTTTGTGACGACCAGTTTTTGTGATCTGTTATATTAGCAACTGACTCGACCCTAGAGTTGGATTTCTGGAAGCAACAAGCTTGGAGACACAAAACAGATTTACATAGTCAAGAGCAAACAATTTACATAAGCTTGAGATAAAAATGAAATACATGGAAACAATTAGCTAGTCTTAACAAGACAGGGATGAGCGGGGAACAGCTTGTGCTGATATGAGTCAAGGTCAGATAAGAAGAAAATGTTCAGGATGTGATGAGAATGGGATGTGACAGGAACAGAGAAATATTCCCCAACACCAGTAAATGAATATGAAGGAGTGTTAAGAACATCCTACAAATTGTTCATGGTTATCACCTGAAATCTGTGTTCTGCAAAGTTGTAAAATGCTACAGTTTGCTTCTGATGGACTTGTACAGTGGTAACATTTGAACATGCCCCACCTTGCCATGAAAATGCCACACTTTTGCCACTTCAATGAATGACCAAAAAAAGACAATATGAAAACAAAGGCATACAACTGATCAACTGGCTAAATACTAAGATTCGTTCAAACTAGCAAGGGCTCTGTGATTTCTATTTGCAATAATAAAACTGTTCTGAAACCCAACAGTGATGTGTTTGAAGGTTACTTTTTACAGGTAACAATGGGAGTCCAACTGTGAGATTTGCTTGGTTTGTAGGTGGTTCCAAGGCTTCAACTGGGAAGGTTTGAGGTATCACAAGCTGCTTTCTCCACTGAGGAGAGAGGTGAGACTGATCTCTGTTTCCTAATAGTGAACAAGCACAGGCAGACAGTCACACAACACATCTGTAAAAACATTTCAGTTCAATAGAGTACTGCAGCAATGAGTCCTAAAACCCGGAATTGATGCCAAACTTAATGTGGTTTTTAAAAAAAAACGTTTTTGGTTAGATGCCTGCAATATGGTCTGTGGTCAACACAGGCTTAAGAGATTTTCACATTTCGTTCTACGACCTAATTTTGAAGCTTTTGTCTTAAAAGAGTTACTACTTAGTGGCTGAATCTGACCGGTGATTTATTTGACCGCGGTGTAGCTCATTTATAGCCTAACGTTGGCTTTTTCCTTCTGACGATCACATTTATGCTACAAAAACCATAAAAGTGGTGTTCATTGTGAAGATTGTCTTGCTGAACAAAACGTGTAAATCCAAGGGAACAATCCCAATGGGTATTTTTGTCAAAGGAACCAGGGCAATGCTAACTTCTGGGTGGTCCTACATACCATCATACATGCATCACTCAGAATGTGAATGTTTTTAATCTCCACTTTGGAGAATACTGGTGTGATCAGGAAATTATTTGCAACACAATTAAATGAAAAACTTTTATATAAATGATAATGAAGAAAGGTCGAAGCATATGGAATGAAAGTGAAATGCACATTGGACCTCCAAATATTCGGAACTCATGAGGATGTGGTCGAAGTGTTCACATACGGTACAAAGTGCACTGACTCACGATGATATATTATGAACATATCTGTCATTACGCTAATTGAAGTGGCTACATTTATTTAAGGACAGGAAATCTGCCAGTGACGAAGTTGTGAATGATCCTGTGCCAACAAAATGTAATGATGTGACGATGATTTTCCTTGTTCCTGCAGCTGAAGGGGCCAATGGATCACAGTCACTTTGACATTTTTCCTCCTGACACCGAGGAGCCTCCCGATGAGCTGTCTGGCTGGGATAAAGACTTTTGAGGACTCTGATTGTACAGAATCTAAGCACCAGCAGTGGATCTGGCCCATGAAGATGCAGTAGCTTAAGCAAGCTAACTCCTAAAGCTTTCCACTCTCACAGCGTTTACTGGAGTTTAAAGGGAGAGTGAACAGGTAACTGCTGCGCTCATCCTGCCAGATTTACAGACTTTTTTTTTTTAACTTTTACTGTAAAAACTTTGTTACATTCAAACATATGAGGCAGAGATAGACTGTCAAAAGCTTTTTGTAGCATGGTCCCCTTTTAGGTATAAAAGAGAGGCTGTGTTTGCAGCTGCATGTCAAATACACTGAAATTCTTGTATTCCACCGAGTGTGGTAGTAGCACATTCCATCAGTTCAGCCCTGAGCAACATGGGTGACTGTGTGGCAGATAAATCTTAACTTGCAGCCTCTTCCCATAAGCAAAACAAGGAAGTACTTCCTTTTGTTTTCACAGTATTTTACAAACCAATATAATTCAGATATATGCCATGAAAAGGCTACAGTGGGACCAAATATGTCATTGTTATGTGCTGTTTGGGAGGCGTGTGAAACAATCAATCTGAGGTTTATATGCCAACTGAAAATGCAGGCCACTGCTTGGGCCTCGAACAACACACTGAACTGCATCGTACTGTTTTGTTTTGCGCATTGTGTTCTTTTATTTTTCTTCATTGTCTTATTTAATCCTTATTTATTTTCCTGGACAGCTCTACCAACCCGCTTTCACTCCGTAGTCGTCACATACTGCAGCTTGGTCATTGGCCCTCTGATTCAAAATATGATGCTGTAAATATCCCTCTGGCTTCATTTCTGGATGCACCCACCATCAAGGACAAGTAAGGTAGTATAAAGAGCGAGACAGTCCTCATATGGAGATGATGGGCAACCAAACATAGGACTTTAACCCGATGTTAATGTCTTGTGTGAAAAGTAAATAATTTATTATAAGTAATGTATGTAAGTTACCTAAAGTACGTAGGTAGGTAAGTTACATTTTATCCATGCCCATTTCTCCTGTTCAGGCTATTTTATTTCAGTCAGGACCACTTTTGTCAAAATATCTTTTATTCCAAAGCAGAATATTACATTTGGCAGTATGGCTCTGTTCTGGGACCTCCTTGTCCTTCCACGTGCCTACGTGGAAAACCTTAAGGCAGGGAGAGCACACCTCCCTGCCCTTCCATGTGCATACACGTAAAGGTTTAA
>NW_023339751.1:22228908-22229093 GCF_004916995.1 Morone saxatilis | reverse complement strand
CATCAGAAAATGACAACATCGGTTGTGCTGGAGGAGGTCAAAGGTCATCGAGCAGGAGTCAGTGGAGTGCCAGAGAAAGATCAAGGAAGACACTTACAGACCCTCTGGCCAGAGGGTCTCTGTGGGTGAGATTGCATTTCGTGTGTTCCGCCTATTTTTCAGACTGTTTACCTGCACACAACCAA
>NW_023339751.1:22228437-22228776 GCF_004916995.1 Morone saxatilis | reverse complement strand
AAAGTCTTAAATAAGGATTACCAAAATGCTCTCAGCTCCAACTGCCCTACAGAGAAGTGGGACTTGGAGTGTTTCACTTCCATAATGTGACAAGACTTGTGATAGACATAAAAAAAGAATGGGGGAAAATGAAGCAGCAAGAACCACATTAATAATCCTTTGATTAAAATAAGTTTTATATATCAAACACAACTTCCGTGAAAATATTTTAACACATTAGATCACACAGTGTACAGATCACAAGCAGCAAGTGATGAATTGAATAGCAACCCACACCACATGTTGACTATAGTCAATATATCAGACACACATTATTAAAAGCTACACTGAATGTCCAGT
>NW_023339751.1:22227747-22228326 GCF_004916995.1 Morone saxatilis | reverse complement strand
GTGGCTGGTACTTGCAGTCAACTAGACCATTGTGTCAATAGAAGTCACTTACTACTAGTACTACCTTTTTAATAATAATTATAAGTTCTTACTTTTACAGAAATGTAAGAACCATGGAAGAAAGCAGGAGTCAATAGACAATACAAGTATTTTTTTGATACCTGATGTATAGAATAAAGTTACACATCCTGCTCCAACAGCCAGTGTGCTGCAGTGATCAGAACTTACTACACACCCCAGGTGAGTCTGGACTTGCCTATTTTATTGGCACTTGATTCATACAACAAAATTATACTATAATCACAAGCTGTAATATAAAGCTTTTAGTCAGCAGGAAGACATCACTCCGTGCTTCTACCCCTCAGGTATAATCCAATGATTTATGTGGAATTTGTTTATCAGGGATTGTTTGGCTTTCATCCAATGACCATCTTAGCTGAGGTTTATTTAAAGCGGTGTGAAGACCCTATGGCTGGCTAGGGGAGCATCCCCAAATTGATGCTATTTATTAAGGTTCAGTCTTTAAATATTACGAGATTGAAAACATTAATTTCTAATAACTATTCTCTATGTAAAGAT
>NW_023339751.1:22226889-22227568 GCF_004916995.1 Morone saxatilis | reverse complement strand
GCACAATACCAGACCGATTTGAATTACTGAACAAATGAAAGATGGGTGGTAATTCCAGGCTATAAAAATTGGTCCTATGCTAAAGTTTCTATCTTCTGGAGTGGATCAAATTAAAATGCATTAGGTTAAATGCAGTGGTTTAAAAATTGTATAGAATAGAAATGGATCACATTTCTTTTCTTCTTTTAAAAGCAAGTTACTAGAGGTAATAAACTTGAGCCATACATCATGACAGTGAACATCAAAACTGGCTGCTGAGACAAAAAGAGATTGATACAGTATTTAGCTCTTTTCCACTGCATTCATTTAATTAAACAGAATGTAAGCACTGTTTATTTAGCAGGGAGAATGCACAGTACATGGAATGTACCAGATAAAAGCCAATTTTCAACCGCAGTCCCTGGGTGGAGGCTTTTGTTTCCACTGTTTTTGGACCTGGAGCTAAATGTGGGCAGTGCTCAGGATGTGATAATACTGTTAATGAGAGTTCCAGGTACTTTCAGGGCTCATTAGTTGGGAGCTGTAGTCAGAGGTTTGTAACCAAAAGGTGAACCAGATGATTTCTCAGTAATACAACACACAGCTGAACCAGTGTGGAAGCAAATGCCTTAGAAGCCACACTTCAAAATATGATGCTTAATGTGTCCATCTCATGTCATTTCTGGTCGTGCAGAGCTCC
>NW_023339751.1:22223265-22226789 GCF_004916995.1 Morone saxatilis | reverse complement strand
ACAGGACTCTCTCATCTTTTTAAGTGGGAGAACTTGCACAATTGGTGGCTGACTAAATACTTTTTTTGCCCCACTGCTGTGTAAGTAGTATGTTTAATAACACGCAGAGCTTGTTTGACACGTTAAGCGCCATGATTTATCTTTACTGCCAGCCTTGAATCACTGAAATTCTCTTGTCTAGTTCCAAACAAAATGCAGGAGTCATAAGTTATAGCAACAGAAGGGGAAGAAGAAAAAAAAAAAAAAAGCTGAGGGCAAGTAATATGTTTTCACATAAAAGCTGGAAAAGCTTGGTGTGCTTCAAATGAAGTGCTCATCAGATCTAATAATGTCTGAAACCCTCTTGTCAGGGCCAGAACTGAAGTCGGTTGCATCTGACAGGTTTTCTTTTAACTTTCTGAAGCCAATAATCCAACAACAATGCCCACTTTAATTGGGGGGTTGGCCAGGCCATGTGTAAAGAGAACTGGATAAAGGGCCTGAATTGGACCCAAAAGTGTGCCAGTACCCTAATTCAGTACAACCCTAACCCTAACACAACATTTTAACAAGTACATTTTCAGTACTGTTTTCTTAGCATTAAGCTAGCTCATTAAGTAATGCACTTGTTCAGGAGTATCTCACCAGCGCTGCTGTATACAGGGTTTTAGGGGGGTTTGGGGCATCAAAGCATCAAAGTAAAGTTATTTTGGTGGGAGGTGGGAGAACTCATTAAAAAGTAAATTAATTCCCATGAAAGCTGCTTAGTGGCAACAGGATTGTATTTGCAGTCCTTGTTTTGCCCTAATCAGCCAATGTTCTGTACGTTGTACTGTACATTGGCTCCACAGACATGAACTGCAGACAGCTAGCAATGTACACACTGATTATTAATTTTCCTACAGACTGCTCTGCTTTTCCCTTGGTCTTTGGACGTTCATAAATTGACATCAGAAATGTTAAGGATGAATGCAAAGTTCATGTGATTGCACCTTTGCCTTTAGTTTGTGCTGCAGAATTTGCAACAATAGGCCTCCACGTATGTCTCCATTACCTTAATATGCAGTCGAGCTGCCTCAAAAATGCCCCATAGGTTCAGTCTGAACCATTGACAGTATAATGGACAGAGCTTCCGGGTCTGTGAAGTAAAGCCAATGCATTCTATGGAATGGCCAGCAGGTGGCAGCTCGATTGGCTGCAATAAAACATTGGCTTGCAGTCTTATGGAGAAATTATCCAACTTTTCACTTGTTTTATTAGTTCAGTAAATAGTTTCTTAATGAGTTTATGGTATCAATCTCTAGTTTCAGTCTTTTTCCATATAGCATGATGTTCCATTAGAAAATGGTGGTCCCATTTAGAGTAAACTAGACAAAAAGCAGGGTATGGTGTGGGCTACTTGTGATTGACAGGTCATTCTCATGAGTCCGTCCAGCTCAACACACCAAACTCAGATCAAACTGTCAAACTAGGCACTACGAATGAGTACAGCCCAACTCGCAGGACGTCATCTCCATTGGCTCCGAGAAACCATCATAGTGACGAACATAATGCCAAACGCTTTAGAACTGTACTCCACAAACCAATGGGTGACGTCACGATAGATTCACACATGGTCTGAACTTTAAAGTCAACACAGTTTGTATCTCTGTCGGAGATGAAGAAGGTATTTTGATTAGCTAGATTTATGTGCATTTCATGGTGAACAGAGAGGCAAAGACACAAAACTTTAAAGTTGCTATTAACAACACATGAAATGCTGTGTACATAGTCATGATTCTCAGCAACAACTTCTATTGTAGAAAAACACACTCTTGGCAGACTGCATCATCTCTAACTCTGAACCTGACCGGGAAACCATGATAGCAGGATGGAGACCAAAAGATAATAATAAAAATAACTTTACTGAACTTTAATTAATCAGAGAAAAAATCGTTTGATGGAAGACACACAAGGCCACATTGCAAAAAAGTTTAACAGTATAACAGAGCATTCTAATTCCACCATCTTAGGAGGTGCTGCCTTAGCAATATTGTTTGGGTATTCTGACACGAAGAATACTTTATATACCACTATTATATTGTATTCCAATAAGGTAAAAACACTGCTGGTGTGTCAGATCAGTCACTAAAAGAAGGGATGTATGTTGAATTATGTAAAACAAGAATCGTTTTTGTGTAAATAATAGCTGATGTTTATCTGTAGGACTTCAACATCTGTTGTATGTTGCTGTATGCATATTGCATCAATATTAAAATCTATTTTTCAAAATAAAGTTAAATGAAAATAAGATATTTATGTGATAGAATTTTGTTTACAGCACGGATTTTGCTCCCGTGGCACATACAGTACAGTGAGGTAAAACTGAATATGAAATTACTATATGTATTACATTTGCATATTCATAGATTCTGTAATTTCTAATGAGGTAGAAGGAGTAGATGACTAAGGATTTGAATGTGGAAATTATACTTTTTTGTTTGTTAAAATATATCAGACAGACATTATATATATACATATTGTTTGAATCACACAATTTGTATACATGTCTTAATACATGTCTGGAGTAGATCTTTAAGCTTCCAGTGACCGTACAAGAATAATAATAATAATAATAATAATGATAATAACATTCTCTAGGGTTTTCACCACACTGCCAAGCCTCAGCTTCACGTTTATTCTTCAGATCAGGATGCTGGTATTTTCTTTTGACAAGCAGGAAATTAAAATAAAAAGACTTGACTTGCTTTTGCAATCACTAGAAAACAAAGAACATTAAAATGAACATCACCTACCTATAATAGTGCGTTTATGTAACATATGCAGTGTCAGGCTGCTGCGTGTTACCAGTTGTTTTAGATGAAGAATAACAATGTGGTTGACAGGCAGGTGTTATGCTGTTAAATGCTTTAACAAACATACTATACTGTATAAGTACACAGAGCTGTTAACTCTGAAGTAACCTTCAAGACAGGGTTCGAAGCACAATCTGAGCTTTGTAACAGTCTCTAAAATAAGTAACGTTAGGGGCGGAGATAAATAAATAAAAGCCTAATGGCACTTTCCATGAGCCCACCACGTACAACACTGATCAAGTACATTGCAACAACCCAAAGCTGCCCTGTGACACTACAACAAAGTTACAATAGTCTGAAATATACCAAAGGGAAGAAAGCAAATCTGACCTTTTAGGTGTTATTATTTTATGTGTTAGCCCAATAGCCTATCATAGTGGTTCCCAACCTGCGGGACCCCCACTAGGGATTTCAAAATTTTCATAGGGGCCTTCTTGATTTTCAAGGAGTGCTAGAAAACTTAAAAAATATACAAAGTAGGCCAATATTTGGTTCACTTGTAAAGAAAAGTAAATTGTCTAATATAACAATGGCCAATAAGAAAACACTGAAATTTATGTAAAAAGAAGCCTAGTAAGTAGGTAGGATTTTTAAAAATGAAAGAATACAGACAGAATTAACAATTCAATTCAATTCAATTATTTATTTTGTATAGCGCCAATTCATAACAGAAGTTAACCAGGACACTTT
>NW_023339751.1:22219080-22223240 GCF_004916995.1 Morone saxatilis | reverse complement strand
AAGTCCAGCCGACCAAAATTGTGCCAAGTTCTCCCACTTTAATAAAGATGAGAAGAGGCCTGTAAATTTTCATCATAGGTACAACTTCAAACTACTGAGAGACAAATGAAGGGCAAAAAAAATCCAGAAAATCCACAATTCGTACTGGATTTTTAATAACAAATAAAATATAAAATGAAAATCAAAATAAGTATATTCGCGTCACCTTACAAACCAAGCAAGAGTTCTCTGGGCTTTCACAGAACCTGTAACTCTCTTCTTTAAGAGGGCTCCTCTGTCCTCCGCTACCACGCCGTCGTTACACGGGCCTGTCTTAATGGCACCTGTGTCTCGCAACTCGTTATCAGTACGTCGAACACGACACCGTCGCACAAACCTCAAAACAATCACACTGCCAAACGCCACTACTGGCCGAAGACCCCACAAGAGGCTGTCAAAGAGCAGGCCCGAGCGAAACAAAAATTGTAGACCGTGCACTCCAGGCTGGAGCACTGAACTCTCCGCAATAGGTAAGCGCCAGCCTTTGGTGTGAAGAAAATTACTGTGGGGAGCAATTATTAGAAAAATCGGAAGACATTACATAGACCACTGATAATCCTCCCCTCATCCGCGGGAAGTCCACGAGCAACGATTCACCCGTGGGTCAAAATGATCCAACGAACGTGCGACAAAATCCCAGAACCAACATGGGGGGACGTACCGTGAACCTACTTTTTTGCCCCACTGTATATTCCAGTTATATCCCAACCACCTATCATCAGTTTATGGGCTGAAAATTAAAAAAGTAAATGTTTGATGGAAGAGACTCACTGACATTTTATCTTCAGTTCATATATTAACATGATATATGATACACTGGTTCCCTGCAGGGTTCATGCATTATCACTGCATGCGCTCCAGTTATATAACACACTGTACAAAGCAGTCTGCCATCTGTCCATTTACAACATTATACAAAATGTAAAGTTATAGAATGTGTATGTTCACATCAGTTGGATTGTTACAGATTTGCAGCTTCCTAACGGAAACATACACTAGTGTAGATAGTATCAACAGAGAATGTATATGCAGTTAACCTACATCACAGTGTAGATCATTTCGACATATAGTAGCCTCGTCTTTTTAATCCAGGATCATTTATATTTTTCATGTCCACTACAATATACATTACATGAGTCTCACATAAATACTCCCATTCTCCATTACATGCAGCAGCAACAACATCCCCTCACTTTCTTCTTTCTTCGCAGTTACCTCCTTTTTCTTTTCCAGTCAAACTTTAGGTGTCCTCCTCTTCCCAGCACAAGACCATCTGGATCTGATATGAGGAGAACACAAAGATGGAGGGCAGAGTTTAGAAAAGTGCTCTCTCAGTATGGGGTTCATAGAGTCGTGTATGCATTCAGGTCAGTGCTTGCTTTCAACACCTGCATCTTGGGTTCATGTCCTGTCTCATATTATTGATGTTGATTGTTGATATTTTTATTATTTCCGATGAGCACCATTTCCCCTTAAAGATCCCCTCTGGACATGTTTTAAAACATAAGAAAATGTCAATTTTCAGTATATTTGCAGTGGAGAGTTCATGTTTACATCAAGCAGCAACTTCCGTGCCTGCAAATGAAGCCAACACTGAAATAAAAAAACTGCCTCTAACAGCCAATTGACACTGCAGTGAGTCAATCTCCATAAGGCCCCATATTATAATGCCCAACTTTACAGCAGAAATAAACATGTTTACAGCCTGGTACAAAAAACACTGTTGGTGTTTATAGCTAATTATCCCGTTCATGACAACTGTACCGGCTGTTTACATAATATTAAGGCTTAAAGTTATGCATAATTAAGGGCGTGGTGGCTTTGAGTGACAGGTGGATGCCATCACAGGCGGCTGTTTTCAGCAATCAGGCTCCACCTCTTAGCCTATTTTTTGATTAGCCGGGAGCTGGCAGGGTCAGCCAAAATGTTAATGGCCAGAGCTGATCACACTGAGCTTCACAACAGCTCTGCAGAGACCAAACATCACAGGCTCCCAGTCACCCGGAGCTCAACATTTTTTTGTAAAATCTCTAACTGAGAGATTTAGATAATGAATATAGCAGCAAATAATCGATTCTCTATGTAAAGATATAGTAGAGTCATTGTGTCACACTCCCTCTGCCTGAGTTGGTAATTGTTGGAACAGTGGGAAGACTAACAAAGACGGTTTTGGTGAAGTTTATTTTGTTTCTGTCCACTTTGAATGAAGTTAGGATTTTATGATGATATACAAGGTTAAATTACCGTTTTTGTCAATGGAGTCTGGTCAGTGATATTACGGATTTTTCTGGTTAAACAAAAGGTCTATCTCTGTATGTGTATTGATATTGACTCTGCAAGTGAATTTCGTACATATATAACCTTTTAAGTATGACACTAATGATGAAAAATACCTGCATCTTTATTGTTGCCAAAGAAAGTCCATTTTGCTCTGGTGGCCCAAGGTGATCATGGAGTTCCTGTTTCTGCCAGCAGGTTCTACTGGTCCCCGATCAGGCCTGTAAAGAAGAGGAGACAGTTATTACTGAGAGCTACTGACTTTTAACAGTATTTCTGGTGGACACTCCTTCAGTTTGCATCATGGGAGCTCAGCCTGGGAGTATGAGAAAACATTTATTGTCTGTTATTCCCACATTGTCAGAAGCTCTACAGCAGGCCAACGTGCATGTCTCAGCAGGAGGGTGGTGTTCTTTCAAATGAATCCTGGACTGCAGCCATATCTCACCAGGCCACAGCTTAAATTCATGGGGGGAATTCTCCCACTCCTCCAGGCATACCTCAGGCCTGACTCTCCAACCCTACTCATCTGGGTCCGTGCCAAGCTCAGTCAGGACAGAGGGAGAGGCTGAAGGGCCAGCAGCCATCAGATTCCTGCACTGTACAACCTCTCAAATAAAAAAAAAAAACACAGTTCATCCACAAGCAGACCCCTCCTCTCGCAGGCAAGAATGAAGCTGATAGCTCCTTTTATCTCCATTTGCCAGGAACCTGTCACACTCTTCTTCTGGCCCAAAATTCACCACTTTTCCACCTCAAAAAATGCCTTTCTCTTCTCTCATGCTGGCTTTTGTTCACTGCAGTCAAATAACTTGAATTCCTTCTCTTTTTTTAAGGTTTTGTTCAACAAACAAGGGAAACTCGCACAGCTTATTTTCAGTGGTTTTGAGCTGGAGCCATTTCAATTAAAAAGGATGAGACATCACCAGAAAAACAAAAGAACTAAAAGTTTTGGGCTTTGTAAGAGAGTTTGAAAACAGGTTTGAGATTTTTTAGCATTTTAGAGGAAAGATAAAACAGGATGATTCTCTTTTAGTCACAAGAATGCAGATATGCACAAGCTTATGTAATATGTCAAGATGAAGGCTGTTCCTGTCTTGAAGGGATTCAGTAGGGGTTGGAAGGGCTGTCTGTGCCTGGTGCGGTCCATTATGTGGTTGGGGACTGTCTGTATTTTGAGGAAGTTTAACTTTTATGTAATTCTCTTTTGTTCTGTCCCAATGATGTTGTTGCTGACTAGAAAGTATTCATGAAGTGGGAATAAAAACTGCAGTTTGATTGAGTACTAAATCTGGCCATGGGTGTCCACATATATCTGACCATATAGTGTATGAAAAAAAGACAAACTCGTGGGGAAAAATGGGTTTTCACTGATTTAGTATAATGCCAAAATAATGCATGGTTATGTGTATATGGTCCATACACACTTTACATAGTAGTATATACAGAGTAGAGTGACAGTTCTGTAGTGTATTCCTCACATGTAGAGTTGTGGGCAGGACATCTTCAATGAGGTGGAAGTCAGTCCCAGTCTGCTCTGGTTCCTCAGTTTTGTTTTCCTCACCAGGTCTTTGACTCGGCCCCATGTGTAGTTTTCACTCAGCTAAACACAAAGACACAGAAGAAAGACAATTCAATACAAAAATATTTTTAGCTGTAACAAGTGACTTAAAGACCAAAAGCCCCGCCAGCAGCAAATTCAACGAAGAAGTGTCTTAAAGCTGCATTATTCCATTGGCTGCAAAAAAGTATTGAGTCTTATTGACATATGAGCCGACTTCTCACATGATTTATTATGTCAGTAAACAGTTTCCTAATGGGTTTATGGTCTCCGTCTCTAGTTT
>NW_023339751.1:22214929-22218980 GCF_004916995.1 Morone saxatilis | reverse complement strand
CTCCTAAATGTTACACACAATGGAAAGACTCAAGAATGCATGATGTCCAAGCTAAAAACAAGACTTATTGTGTTTGGACAGCAATTTCCTCCCTGCTACATTAATTACTGTCAATTCCCAACAGCTGGGGGCCCTTGCAGAAGGAGGATCACCCCTCCAAGGTTAAGCATTTCAGTTCATCATCATGTCATCAGGATGAGAGTTGTGCGGCGCCTGCCTTTGCCATATAAGATGGTTAACAGAGGGAATGTGCGACATGGAAAATCCTCAAAGTGAGTTCAGAGTGTGTTGCGGGGGGTGTAGCAGTGGGTCACCCTGCATGCAGATACGCACCACCCTTTTTAAGTGAAGGTTGCAATACAATCAGTGCTAAAGATGTATTATTTTCTGTAGAGAGACAGTCATGGATATAAAATATTTTAAATGCTGTCCTATCTTAAACAATACCAAGACACTGCTGAATGGGATGCTTGCTTGTGCACATCACTCACCCTGCACTGGGGGATGGAGAGCCCTTCGGTGCTGTCCCCGAGGAAGCGGACCTCCCCCTCTGTGTAACTCCTTCGGTTCAGGCCTCTTTTCCACAGTGGGACCGGTGTCAAACCCTCACTGCTGGTGTCTGAAACACAAATCACAAATAAGAGGCAGTTACCGTGTGTGTGGGAGAGTTGGCTCGGGTAAGCAAGAGTGAAATCACTGTTCATGTATTTATGTAAGGCAGCTCAATCATTTTAAAGCTATTTTGAAGTTCAGTTAACTGCTTCTTTGAGAGGTAAATGGTACCAGGTAAAAAGAATCCAGTGGCAGTATTACAGTTGTTTCTGGTTAAAGTAAAGGTCTGTCCATAATATTGTCATGCACTTAGAATAACAATCTGAGCCTGTCAGTGGCAAAAACAAGCACTTGTAGTGGACGTACTTTGACGGGCACGTTCGTCCCCAAGGATTAACGTTGGCTTACTTTGTGGCCATTTCGGCCCTTTTCACAGATACTTTCTTATCTAACTCAGATTATAAATATACCATTTTTGCCTATGAAATCTGATGGCAAGTGATAGCAGTATAAAACTTTTCGTTTGTGGTTAAACCAGCATTAGTTATGGTTGGAGAGACTGTTGAAAGACTAACCAAGATGGTTTTGGTGAGTTATATTTTATAAATGTCCCAGTGTTTTTGTCTGAGATGCTGGTGCTCTAGTGCAACATCCAGTGGCAAGTGAATTCCAGACATATAACCTTTAGAAAGCCAGTTTCAGTGTAAATGGTCACTCTGTCTTACACCATAATGTCAGTATCTTTAATGTTGCAGATTGACTGTATAGGTTTGGTTTGTGAGGTGGAGTGTTTGTCCACATGTTGGAAGCCTTTGCTTGCATGCTGAGAAGGGAGTGATGACTGTTATGACAAATGGTGATGGAAATCAGCACAGTCCTGTTTTTTGCCTCTGTTCCATGTAAACACACCTCCCCTCATCACATGTGCACACAGTTTCTACTGATCATGGCACACTCCTAGATAAGGAAACCCCCAAACTAGGGCTAACGCTGTGTCTAAGGTTTTAGTGTCTAAGTACATGAAAATCAGAAAAGTCACTATAAACTTGCATTTAGCAACTTTTGCATTACCTGGTGCCCTTTGTCAGTGAATGCAACAATCCAACAAAGCCAACAGCAATTCCACAAGCTCAAACACTGTTAATCCTGTTTTTCTCTGCCTCTAACTCATTATTTCCTCCACCTGTTCCTGTGTCCAACAATCTGTGGCTGTTTGACAATACAGTTTTACTCCATAGTAACATTTAACCTTGACCGAAGCAAAGCTATCCACTCCAACACTGCACCTAATCTGGGCCCCCCATCTCTCCTGACTTCTCAACCTCTTCTCCAGATCCAGTTTCCTGCCCATCAGAGGAAGAACCAAGGCATTCCAGAGTCCACGGGACATTATGTGTTCCCGTCATAAGCAGGATGCCAGGAATTCCGCCCGTGTCCCATTCCAGTTATAATTTAATCTTCCCCGTGGGCCCACCAAGCTGTCAACCACTGCCGCCTCCTCGGGCAACGTGAGCCACTCCAAAAACACAACAGCAATGATAACATCTAGGGGGGATGACTGTACCCCCAAATGACGAACATCACCTTGAGCTTGTGTCTGATGACAGGGTAAACACAGAGGCAGAAAAACACGTGGGGTTGCCTCAGGGTCAGGTTGTGAAACTGAAGTACCAGTAAAACTTTTTAATAACATAACTGTTAGATCCATTTCAGGAACGTGTCAGACAAACACTGAAACTAAAACATTAATATGTGGTTGTGTGTGTTTGTTGACACATCCCACTGGAGCAGGTTATTAAGTGCTGATCCTACTAGTAATTAAATGCTAAAGGTTAATTAGGAGTGGTTTCAATAACCTCCAGGGAACTCAGTTGACTCACAGCAAAAAGTACAGTATGTCTCAGAGAAACAGAGTCTGGAACTCTGGTGGGCCCAGTCCACTAAAGAATATCTTATCTTCTAGGCTTATAAAAGCACTGTACTAGATGAAGTGGCATCAAGAGAAAATACTCATGTGTACTTGTCCAAACAAGCTGCTCTATCTAAACTGCCAACCTTGCATTCATCCCTTCTCCCTCAGACACTTCCATCATTTATACCTGTTATGATAATTGAGCGAGCAGTTGGCTGAAATGAGAATCTCGTACAGATAATCAACTTTTTACTAGTATCATCAGATACAAAAAACAGTTCTCTTACACTTGTGATCAAAAAGATTTATCGGAAGCTCAACTCTGAGGCTGTTCTATAAATAGTTTTCTAATAAATACATGAACTTCTGATCAACCCATATCAACCATTTCATTAAATTAACAGCTTCCAGTTTGTCCTGTCCACTTTCAGTTTCAAACTCACCAAAACCATCTTTATTAGTCTTTCCGCAGCCTTTCAAGCAATCACCAACTCTGGTTTGGTCTTAATAAACCCTTAATTCACCAACTTAGATGAGAAAATGTGAAATGGGCTGCTATTGCTGCCATGTAACTTTAGCTTGTTATTCTCTTCTCAGGACACCACAACTCCACTATCTTTACATAGACAATATTTGTTTGCTGCTATATTAATGTTTTCAAATGTATTATATAACCTTCAGTATTGTAGGTCAAAGTTGAAGCAATAAGTGAGTCTGTAAACTGCAGTGGTTTACAACAGACATTTGGATAATATTTTTTCCTTTTAACTTTCATTTTCTCTTCCAAATACATTTGACTACCTTGAGGGTTTGTTTACAGTGTGAAAATCTAATTTGTCATGTTTGTTATGGAGGCAAAATGAACCTCAACACTTGCATTCAGTGCTCACAATGTCAACACAAGTTTGTTCAATAGCACCTTGAATTCCATTTGACAGTTTCTTTTCTGAACAATTTCCTTAATTTTCGATCAAATAAAGTGAAATGTGCGTTACCATTACCTCTCCTGGTTATGAATGAATGCCGTGTGACCTCTGGGATTGTGGTCAGGTCAGAGAGGGTTCCGCTGGGTGACAAAAACTCACTTCTGGAGTGTCTCTTCTGAGCATCCTGGAAGGCCATGCTGGCTGCACCACAGCTGCAGTGCTGCTGGAAAAAGTCCTGTTCAGAAAGATGGCAGAGTTATGGTGATAAATGAATGTGATAACCTGATGGCAATGTTTAGTAAGGTGCTTTGAAAATGTAGCTTGCAACTACTCTTAGCTGGAAGTAGCATAAGCTACAAACACAACAAGCTACACTACAAGCTTCTCTTACACTGAAGCTTTCACTACCGTTTCTTAATGTAATAAACAAATGCGCTCCTTTTAGCAATAAATCATAAATTGACTGCGGTATTTAGTGCAATAATTTCTTGAGAATGAGAGTAAATAAAACATAGAGATGTACAGTTAGCATAAAAAAAGCTTGCTATTTAGACTAAATAAACTAAAATAACTATGCAAGACTCCTGGGAGATATATTGGTCTGGTAGCACTGCCACATCTTGTGACACTATTCCCCAATAGTACAGTGCCTTGCGAAAGT
>NW_023339751.1:22196653-22214829 GCF_004916995.1 Morone saxatilis | reverse complement strand
TGTTTGAAGCCTGAAATGTGGCAAAAGGTTGAAAAGTTCAAGGGGGCCGAATACTTTCGCAAGGCACTGTATTTGTAGACGCCTTTCTAATTTTTTCATTTACTGTTCCTGTTAGTGATCATGGGTGAACCAATACAGTGTATTATATATATTATTTCGGATGAAAATGACAGTGTGTAGTATATGTGTGTCAGTATACTGTATGTTCATTCTTTGACTCTGTGAAACAAAGAACAATAAAACAGTCCTCCCAAAACATGGGTCACATCCTTCCATGCTAACTGAAAGGGAATTACAGGATGACATCACTTCCAAGTCAAATCCCATAATAGTGCAAACTACGCAAATGCTGCCTAGGACTGCAATGTCACATTGTCAAGATTAAAGGGATGAGATGTCGGTTTTCTTGCTCTATTGTGTGGAATAATGTTTTTACTATAGAAAAAAAACGACTTTACATGTGTATGTGTACACAGTACAGACACACACCACCTGTACAGCCTCATCATGCAACCCAAGTGGCTCATTATATAAAGTCATTTCCTGATTTTTGCCACATAATCTCTTTCCCTGCTCTGAAGTTACCTTTCACCTACTGTGGAGGAAAGGTTCAAATGGGCCTCTAAAACAACACATCCATCAGCCCACATACACACATTCCCCTCCTGATATCAATACAAAAGAACCTCTCTCTTAGCTTTATTACATAACCATATTTTTAGAGAGTAATGGGGGTAGATGACGGCACGCTGCCTAATGATTTTTATTTTGGTTAGACCTCTAGGTATTCACAGAATTTTACAGATCTAAACAAATCCAGTGTCTTTTCACTGAATCATCTATTCTTTGGTTCCAAATGCTACAGACTCAATAGAAGGGACATGAAAATCAGTGTTTTTATTTATTTTTATAATGGCTGCCTCAAAAGCAATATGCAACCGACTTGTAGAGGAAGAAGCAGTGTGGTCCAGAGTTTAAGTATCAAGCAAACATCTACGCTGGCTAAGCCAAACTTTTAGTCGGCACCAAGAACCTGGTCTCCATAAGAGCACCAGGCATTGAACAATAGCAACTGCGCTAGAAGAGATCACAATATGACCCAGTACAAACAAATTGAACTGGCAAAGTCTTATGTCCTACTTCATGGAGGCAAAGGACATATACAATGTACTGCAAGACATTCAACTAAAATGTGTGTTAGAATTGAAAGGTCCACTGTGTAACATTCATGGGGATCTATTGTCATAAATGGAATATAATATTCATAGCTATGTTTTCATTACCTTATTGTTACCTTAGAATGAGCTGTTTTTATCTACAAAGGGAGCAGGTCCACCATGTTTCTACTAGGGATGTAATAATACACTTGACTCACAATTCGATACAAGTCATGATACTGGGTATTTTGTCACATTTCTTTTTTTAACAAAATGAGATTGAAAACAAATTATGGGTGAAAAATATTCCTTGATTTCTCTGACAAAAATCTACAAAATGTATTTTCTTTATCAAATTATAGAATCCTTTTTGACTTCTGAAGTAGGTAATCTGTTCAAAACAATGCACATTTTCTTTTCTTTGTAAAACTGAAATTGATGAATTTGTGCAATTCTCCCTATGTAGGTTGAGTACAAGGTAGATGCTACTATGGACAACCCTATCTGTGGGGTAAGCCCTCACACAGGAGTTTTGGGGACACCATGGTGAGCCAATGACCCTTAAACCATCAGCAAAGGATACGGCTGTTAGAGGTATTATGAAGTTAGTCAAGGAGAAAAAAACACCATGGAATGTCCTTTCCATTGCTTCCTAGATAACTGAAGAGACTCTGGTCAAGAGCTCAGGGAGATTGTGTGGAAATAGGTTTAAGAATAGTCAAGCACCGTTTGTGTGTTCTACAAGAGGGATTCTATACTTCTGGACTACATATGTACTAATGATGTTAAATCCAGGCTATTAGAATGATATCTGACAATCCTAATTTGCCCCAGTGGTCTACACTACCCTGCTTTTGGGGTATTGAGGTACTTTAGATGGTTACAGTTTTGTTGGTCCTCTGCTTGCCTTTATGAGAATATGAGATTATAACAGCAGTGAATCATACAAAAAGGCTTGTAGGAGCAGACGGTTTGATCCATCACTCATGAATATTCAGATATTTTAAGTCTTGATGTGAATTAGAAGTAGAATGTAAAGGTATTAAGATTTACACACAAAAAAAGTGATTGTATGAATTAAATACATGACAGTGAGCCTTTCTTTTCCTCTCTCTTTGCATGGTTGCTTTATAAGCTTTCAAGTCCAAGACCCCTGTTGGCTTCAGCCATTGCTCCAGGGGAACTGTTCTGGACCCTGAGCCCAAAACTCTCTGCACTAGTGTCAGTCCAGGATTCCTGAATCCACCCTAAACGTATGGTTCTCCTATTTAGAGAACCCTATAGCATCAATAGAGTGATGATTATACTGTCAGAAAAAGGTCTAAAAAGCCATTATTAGATATTCAGATATGAAAGGCAGAATTCTGTTATATGTGTCTGAATGCGCAGCCATTGCCACAGTCAAAATCTCCCGATCCAGTCGATTTGAACAATTGTGACAATCAGACACAAAGAAAAAAAATACAGATTAAAGATGTGTATGCACAGCCATTGCCATTGAATTTTATACATGTATGTATCTAAATATACAGTTATTTATTTTGTATGTTATTCTCTTAATTATCTGCTGTTCTATGTTGTGTAGCATTAAGGGACAGAAAACCTTAATTTTATTATAAAACCTTGTATTGTTGTTGTAGTACAATAGTACTGCTTGCTTGCAACAGAGCTACACTGTGAGAAAAAATACATTGAAAAACAGTCACACACCTCTTTGGTCTTTGTCATTCTGCTGTTCTTCTGCAGGCTGCAGATCTGCCTCTGCAGCTGCAAGTTTGTCTCCTGAAGCTGGCCGATCTTCTCAATGAGTTGGCAGATGTGTGTCAGGTAACCCAGGCCTGAACCCAGAGGGTTGGAACTCCCCTGTTGTGCCTGGACAAACATAAGTTGTGCAGGTCAGTGAATGATACCAGGAGTAAGCTATGAGAAAAGGAATTTGTTGTTCTTAGACTTTACTTATGAATGATATTGGATATGGAAGGGCATATTTTGGCATTGCTGATGTACAGTACTTTTAAATTTAATCATATTCACGCCAGACATCAAGATTGATTCACCTTGTACATCACTGTATAATAATGGTAATATGGAAATGCTTCTGAGACAATCATGCAACAACAGGGAAAATAGAACAGTAGCATTTTTCGTCTGGGAAAACAAATTCCAATGGGTGCTGCAGAACTAAAGTCACTTCTGTTTGAGTTTAAAATTACAGCATTATTAAGAACTCACAAAAGGATGTTAAGGCTAAAAACATGTTGTCTTTACTTGTCTGCTTCCACAGAAGGTGCAGATGTTCACATTTTCAGCAATATGAAAAAAGGAAATTTTGAGCAAGTATTTATCTGATCATCAACATTCCCAAAAGTGTCCCAACAAAAGCAGGATGTGAGCTCAGGTTGGGGTCTTTCCCCTCTTTTCCATGCTGCTGACACTCAAAGTCCAGTCAGGCAACTGGGAGCTGTGATGGAAACCCTGGCCAAACAATGGGCAAGCAACCATAACAGGTTCGAGGACTGACATCACTCATTTCCTCTGATGAACAAACCCTCTGTAGATCACACAGGGTCTTGACCGTGAACCCGTTCCCACACAGCACAAGGTCACTTTTTATTGCCTTTAGCCTATTTGACACATTCATTGTGTCATAGTATAAGAGATTCATCAAACTTTGAGCTGGGGCTAATAGGTCTAACATTGCTTCTGGCCATAGGTTTAATTATAGCTAGGCCTAACAGGGCAAACATTTTGAGCTTAAATCAGTATCTTAAAGTTGGACTAATCAATAATTAGGGGTCAAACTTATTGAAATTTAGTCAACTCTGCAGTTGCAGCATCTTTTAGTTCATTATTTTGATTTTACTGGCTTTGCGATTTTGGTTCATTCTCACCGCTATCATCAACCTTGTTTTTCCATCCCAACAAGACACTTTTTTTTTTTAGTGAAAATGCCTTGATAAACATACTGTTTGATGGAGAGTGAATATTAGACTTATTCTCTTCCCCAAGTGGACACAAATAAAACTTCAAATGCAGCCTAAATGATTTCATAATAACAAAAGTAACAAAAAAAAGTAACTAAAATTGCAATGTATGTTGTAATGTTTTAGGCATTCTTTGCAATACAATTGCAGAAGAAAGTGAAAATTGTAAAAATAGTTTGTGTATAATTCATTAAAAATCAAAGGCAACTTGTCCCAGTGAGAATAAAACTCCTCTATTTTGAGGGTATATATGAGACATTTGTGCCACACATGTCAGCATCTTAACAACTAGAAACAAGGAAGTGATGTATGGCTCGTTTTGTGCAGGAAACTACAATGATTGGTCAAATTTTCAGAAAGGTTGTGGTGATTGGACAAAATTGTAAGTTTACGTATAAGTCATAGGGATTGGGTGAATTTGCATTAATTGTTGTAACTTCGCAACTTAGAGGGACTGACTAATATGAACAACTAATAAGATGATCAAATGTCAGATATTAAGTTTACTGCTTGTTTCATTGCCCCCAAGTGGACAAAAATAACATAACAATCTTTAAATTTTAACATTTAAAGACAGACAAATGCAATGTGTGCAAATAAACAATCTTATCAAAGGCTGCAGATATACAGATATAGATTTTAATAAAATGCCGTTCAATAGCGCTGCAACTAACGTTTATTTTAATAATTATTTTCGATCGATTTGTTGTTTGGTCCATAAAGTGTGAGAAAATGGTGAGAAATGTTGATCACTGTTTCCCAAAGTCCAAGGTGACGTCCTCAACCAAAGGTATTTAGTTTTCTGTCATAGAGGACCAAACAAAGCAGAAAATATTGATGTTGTTAAAAATCATGGTTCATCGATCATCAAAACAGTTGACAATTAATTTAATAGTCGACAACTAATCAATTAACCAACTAAACGTTGCAGCTCTACCATACAGCAGCATGTTAATTGCTATGGTGATAATGATGCTTTACCTTTGAGGCCTTTTTTGCTGGTTTTTCCCATTATTTACAACTCTTTGGTACAGTCATGAGCTGTCTTAACTAGACTTGTATCATAATTATTGTTTTCAGAATAGGTTAAGCTACTCAGAAAATCCATGAAGGCATGTTCGGTTTTTCATGTAGGTTTTGCACAGTGTTCCAGAAAACCATGTTGACTGTGGCTTTTGTTCAGTAAAAAAAATGAAGATTTGCCACAGAGTCAGTGCTGCACATCTACACCATGAGGCAAGGTCTTGAGTTATAAGCTTGTTAAAAGTCATGATGGAAACTGTACTGATGCACAGGTGCAGTTTACATCATTCAAGCTGTTAATGTAATGTTTAGGATGTGGATTTCCTTATCCTTTGACTCCTCAGAACCTCTTTACTGCATCCAGGCTACCAGACCTCTAGTAGTTTTTTTTGGTGGCTAATTAAGATAAGGAAGGGTATCACTTCCAGGAGATGACCCTCACTTCCTCAGGGGTCGTTGCTGATGAGATGGAGGGTCTGTAATCAGAGGCTGTTGTGGCTGCGACAGGGGCTGAGACTGATCTTATCCACGGCCCCACAGAGACTACTGAGTGATCCACAGCCGGGAAGTGAGAGTGGGATTCAGGAATGCCCCCTTTTGCGTGCGCAAACCCATTTTAAAATGTACAAACACGCAAACAAACACACGTACCCTGCCTCACTTCCTCTGGGTTTCTGCTGATCCCATGAGTCAAGGGGCAAAAAATGTCTTACACACTGACTGAACTGACTGAGATGATAAGGATGTAAAAAGCTGCACATCTGACACAAGAAATAAAGTGAGTTTGGAAAATGCTCCGATACAGTACTATAACTGTGTGCTTGTGTTGTCATTAAAAACACTGGATATAATATTGTCTAAGGTGAACATTAGTGGTTGATTTCAGATGAGGAATCCAACATGCCCCCCTAGTTTTAAGATTAAGATAAATGAAGCCTTGTGGGTGGAAGGGAGCCAGGAGCAGTTTATCAGTTACGTATCATCTGAGTGTCATTTATAGAGGTCATGTCTGAAACCTAAATATCATTATTTGAGAAGAAAGTCACTGAAAATAAATAAAGTGAGAATAGGCAGGATGGGAAGAAAAATTCATGTGTCACCCCGTGGTACACATGTAACATCTACACTACTGTATGTTTTCCTTATTTAAAAAGTTAGCTGACTAATAGAAATGTATTAAAACCTGCTGGATATAGACACATTACAGGTTTTCAAATTCTACTATACCTAAGAATCTACAGCCTGCTTGTGGCTCTGTGAAGCTGTATATAGACTCAAAAACTTTTTCGTCCCCCTGGCCATCAGACTGTACAACAGCTCTCAGTAAAGGCAGGGAGGACAATAGACAATAGACAATGCAAATTTCCACCTGATTTGCACATCCATTTGCCCTGTTTTTACTTCCATTTGCACTCCACTCCATTTGCACTGTTTACTGTTTGGATTTTTTACGGTGTAGCCTTACCGTTATTTTATATATTTCTATATATATATATATTATTTTTTATTTTTTTTATTCTGTTCTTAAGGTCAGTGGTTTTTAATTTTAGTTTTTTTTTTTTTTTTTTTTTTTTTGTTTAATGTATGTTTAATGTACATTTAATGTATGTTTGTATTTTGTATGCTACTGGATACTGAATTTCCCTCGGGGATAAATAAAGTAATCTATTCTATCTATCTAGTCTATCTACTATCTATCTATCTTTCTATCTATCTATCTTATCTATCTATCATATTCTATCTATCTTATCTATCTATCTATCTATCTATCTATCTTATAGGCACAGGTTGTCATTTGGGAGCTAAATGCTAACGGTCTAACAATGGACAATGCTAACATGCTAGGATGTTTAGCAGGTGATGTCCAGGGTCTGGTATTGCAGCAGGTTAAGTAATGTAGGCCAACGACTTCCTCCTGGGGTATCCTATCACTTTCTCACTCCCAACTTCTTCAGCTTGGTCAGTGGGCCTCTACTTAAAAATATGACAACTTAGGTCTCCTTTTAGCTAACCTTTCTGGTTACAATGTTGGAAAAGTAAAGATTTCATCTCTGTATCCAAAATTTTATGACATCAATTTAGATATTTATTTCAGGTCTGAAGCAAAGTGTAATTGACCAACCAACTGATTAGTTGAAGCCGGAGGTGCCACAGGTAGCTTAGAAGCCACATTTCTAGTCTGTGGCCTATAACCTTTCTCTGTTAAAACCACATCCAAATGATTCCATACAGGACCTTTACAAGAAATATACTTCTGCCAACCTAGCCAGTTCAAGTTATTGATAGCCCAGCAATATCACACAACCATAGAGAACTATAAAAACCTGTGTTGGAACCAAAGTCTTTTTATTTGACTTTTGATTCTGCCATTGCTCCAAATGCTCTTGATAGTCTTGTCATTGAACAGAAAAGTCAAGCCAGAAACCTCAGCGTTACTTCCTTGAATTAAGACCTAAATTAGTAGTCAGGATCAGAGACTTAATGTCAATCATATGGATCTGGGGAGAAACTCGTACATGCATTTAATCTCTAGCAGGTTGAAGTACTGCAGTTGCACCCTTCACCAGGTCTGCTCCAAAACAGCAATCAGACAGCTGACAGCTGATCTCAGAATGCTGCGCTGCCAAGGTTGGCACCAAGGGATCAAAAAAGCCTCAGGCATGTACCTCCAGTTTTCTCATGATCTCACTATATCGGCTGCCAGTTTTCTTCTACTGCTTGTCCATAAATCCCCCAAACGGTTTAGGATACCTTATCAGATCTCCTGAACCCAGTAGTTGAACCCCTGCAGGACACCTCAGGTCTGGCAGGCTTTCTGGATTCCCTCTTGACTGGTTCCAGAGTCAAAGACTAATGGTGGTGAAGCTGCTTTTATGCTGCTCAAATGTGGAATAGATTGATGAAGACTTGTTGACTACTTTCAAATCCAAGCTGAAGACCTACCTTTTTACCATTGATTTTACTTAATTTTATTTTAGATTTATTTGTCAGTTTGTTTGTTCCTTAAATAAGTGAGCATATTATTGATTATGGTGGTTAGTAGCACTAGCCTACCTGTTATTTTTTATGAACAATTGGGCAATATCTGGTTTTCTGATTTATTTTTCACATTTAAAATAAGGGCACGATGAGACAACAGCCAAGATCATTTTGGAAACTGAGGTCTCTCCGGGTCCTCACTGTTTCCATTATCTTTGCTGCATCCAAAAAAATATTTCCAAAACATGACAGTGTTGGAAAGGAATGAAGCGCCAGATGTGTGTGGAGCATCTAGATAGGGAGGAAGGTACGATCACGTACGCTGCTTCTCTCAGCCAGACACCAGTCTTTTCAACACACACAGATAGTGTTTCTGCCTCACTTCCCTGCAGTATATCTTTCAAAGCACTCAGGCAGGAACTGACTCTATGTGCTGGAGCTGTTCTTCTGTCCGGTGTTGGTTTTGGCTCCTGACTTTAATCTATTTAGTTTTTTGTGAACTTTCTTTTAATGTCATCTACACATTCTGAGGCTACATTTGTCGCCATTGGTGATGTGTACAGTTACCAAGATCTCTTGTGAGGCAAGCAGAGAAGATACTGTTTACCTGAGATTTCGGACATGTATGCGTTATCTGAGCGCACTATATACATTTCTAACTTCATGGTATGTCTTTGTTTTGTTGCCACTTCTTGCCTAATTTTTCCATTGGATTGTACATGAAATTAGTACAGAAATATTTAACTTGTTTAGCTAACATCAGTGGCAAAGACCTAACATTACTGAAATGCAAGATGCTGCTTATGAGCTACTTACTAGTCTTTGCATTTAAACAGTAATTACTTAATTTTGTTGCATAGTCGGGCAGAAACCTTGTATGACAATTTCTTTTCATAAATCAGTGCTATTGGCCACCCTTTATGTTTCTCTGTTTTACAAATATTTACCCAGTGGAAAGCTTTAAAACCAGCAATACCAACTTTCAATTATTAATTTAGGTAATTAAAACTTGGGTTTTAATCAGCGATGATTTGTTGATTAGTCTGTTTGTCTTATTTTTTAGTTCTTAATCACTGATGAAAATGTAATACACTTATTTTATTTTATCAGGTGTAATAACCTGGTATATATTGTCTATACAGGGACTTAAAATCCTTAAAACTGCAGTAGGTAGCTTTTATAAAAATTTGCTTTTTGCAAGAATCCACCGGGCCTGGATGACAACAACCAATCAGAGCCAAGAACGATTGTTGATTGTTGAATCTCATTCCCAGGCCGTCAAATGAGACTCAACAATCAACTATCTTCAAGCTCCCAACCAAGTGTCTTTCTGTCTTTCTTGGCTCTGATTGGTTGTTTTCATTCAGGCCCGGTGGATTTTTGCAAAAAGCATTAGTAGCACTATGAGAAGGCTGATTTTTTTCACAGATTCAGGATATAGTTAAAGTTTCAGCAAATATGCTAAGTTATTTTTATACACGTTACCTACTGCAGCTTTAATGATGATGGAAAACAACCCTTTCCTGGCAGAAGCACATCTGAGCTCTTCTCACTTACGTTGTGCAGCTGAGGAATTCAAGTAAACCAGAAGCGTCCAGGCTTTCTATTTTAATTACATTTCACACATGCGCTGATTAGGTAAGTATGCTTTGAAATGGATACCAAGTGTGAGATCAGACATGCAGCTAAACAGGTCCATATGGTCACTGTTACTGCCTGATGGAAATATGACAGCTGTGCAATAATATCTCCAACATCTGAGCCTTAAGACTTGCAGAGATTATAGAATCTATTCTTGTCGTATTTAATGACAGGGACATAGTATGAGAGGAAAGGCAGGTGGGTAAACAGAGAAAGTCCTTAATGTTCGAGGCAAGAAAAATCTAATATCCCTATGCCACGGACTGCAGAGTCCCATTTAGCCAGGAAAGGAATTACATTATTAGCTGTGGTGACAAGTGATGATGATGATGACGGTGGGGGTGACACCACCTTACTCCCTGTCAGCAATGCACCCCTAGAGTCTGTTATGATGGGCCCCTAAAAGCCACTGCCACACACCATTAATTCACAGGGGCCCCAGGGACCTATCAAAGAGCCTTTATCTAGGTAAATATTTGAGTAATTTGAGATATTTGACACCTATTTGATGCATCCAGGTAGGCTGCCAAGCAACACAGGGGGGGTCCAGATGAGAGAGGGGCTGGTGGTCAGCAACAGTATCGCTGGAAAAATCTCTAGGCCCACGGCACAGATGAACAGGTGCTGCATGACATGCGGGTCCATGAAAAAGCTGCTGCGCACTATAACTCACGCACTCCCCACCTCACTGCCTCAGTCTGAGCACAAGCGGGCTCTCTTGGTTTGGTTTGCCGAATGTGCTGGCAATAATAAAACCCTTGTCTTCAGAAACGCCTTTGAGCTTGAGGTTGTTTTGAAAGGTCTTTGAGGAAGACATGATAAGATAACATAAGATAAAATAAGATATTCCTTTATTTGTCCCACAATGGGGAAATTCCAATGTTACAGCAACAAAGAGTGGATAGAGAAAAAACCAGTTAAAAAATAGTAAGACTCAGGGAAAAAAAAAATCATATAATATAAATATAAACACTATGTACAAGAGAAAAAACATGTAAAATCAAGAAAAACTGTAAGAATCAAATGACAGATAACACAAATAGTAGCAGCACACAAATAGTAGCAGCAAAAATAAAGTTGCACATGGGCAATAGATTGCACAGTGAATATGATATGATATGACATGAGAAGAATGTGGTAAAATATTTTTGAAATGTTTTGAAATGCAGTTTTGTATTAGCTGTTTAAATTATTTGTTGTAAGTATGGAGACACATCTATACCACTGTTTGGGTGTTTTCTATATGTTATTTTCAGGTTTTCAAAGTGAGGGTTTTAGTAGATAGATTGTTCAGTAAACGACCCTTGAGCCTTGCCTAAATGGGAATATTTTTTAGCTTTCCTAACATTGATGGGTAATTTTATTGGTCAGTCCACAACTTTGGTCCAAACTGAAATATAATTCTAAACTACTTTATGGTTGCCATGAAATTTGGTATAGAAATGGGGTAGTCTCCCTGAGGTCATCCATATGTTTCTGAAGCGCCGTTGTGAAGCTCAGTTTTGTCAGCACTGGACAGAATAATTAGCTATAGAGACCAAAAGTGTTTTTTGTACCAGGCTGTAAACATGTTTATTTCTGTTGTAAAGTTGGCCATTTTAATATGGGGCCATATGGAGATTGACTCACTAATTCATTTTTTAGTAATTGATACCCTGACTTTCTACCAAGTGCCATCATGAGGTCATAATTTTGATTTGTCCCTTACTTTACTTTATGACCAAATAGCTACCTGCAAAATTGAAACAATTAGCATTGCCATTGTGAGCATGTTAGCATTCTGACGTTAGCATTGGCTCAAAGCACTGATGCTATCATAGCTGACTCCTGTTCTAACACAAATAATAGGCTAGAGCCCAAGCTTCTAAAATATTGATATTGATATATACCTAAATCATTCGGACTTCAACAAACTTTTAGCCATTTTTAGTATCTCAAACTTAAAGATGGTAAAGATGTCAATATATATGTCACTAATACTAATTAACATATTAGTTAACTTACTCTTTAAAACTATATTCTCTTTTGGTAATGAAGATTGTTACTCAAAAGGTGCTTTAAACCCGTTAGTAGCACTGTCGTTTCGAAACAACAGAAGGCATTCATGTGGAAAACTTAAGACTGTATCAGATTCTCACTCTAATAGCTGCCGGTAATGAAAGACAGCCTCAAGGCCTGGCTGTGTTGTATGACTGTGTTTTCAGCAACATCAAACAGGTGATTATGACCTTGCAGCTTCCACAGCTGTCAGGTGCTCTCTGTGTAGAGCCCACTGGATGTGAACAAGAAAATAACTCTTCTTTTCTTATAACATGAATGAAACATGCCCCTGCAGGTCCTTGTGAATGAGTACAGCTACTTTTTTTGTCCTGTCTCAGTTGTCAAAGCATAGGTACAGCTTCAGTGCTTTTTACATTCTGGATCAGCTGCACAGTTAAAGAGAATATCTGAAACTTTAAGAATGCGTTAATCAGACTTAAAGGATACACTCCAGAATATACCTGACTCAGTGAACTGTATTTCAGTTCCAGTGATGCAATTACCCAGTGACATAGAGGCTGGAAAAAGTTTCAAATCAGAGATAATTACAGAGGACATGAAATATCCTTATTGTTTACCCAGAGGGGGTTTTCCTCAAGTCTGGAGGAACCATAATTGTCTTTATACAACAGTTTTGGAAGCACTAAACACAGGCACAGAGAGATAAATGTATTGTCCAACATGAATGTAAAAGGTTATCAATGTTTACATTGCATTAAGTGTTTCATCCTGAAATCACTCAGCACACGCTGACGACATCTAGCTTACACAGGCTAGTTTGGACAGAGAATATTTCTAAAGCTGTGTTCAGAATGAAAGCTGAGTGAATTTTACAAGCAGATGTAAGATGATTTCCCTAATCAGCAGGAGTTGAAGAAAGGATGTACCTGCAGGATTTGAAAATGTTGTTCATGAACACGTTGAGATAAGAAAACAAAGGAAAAAGGATCTAGTGGAAAGCAGGAGGAAATACTGGATTTGGAGCTCAGTCAGTAACACACTAGAGGTACACTAATTCCCCATGGATAATTTGGTATCATGAAATTACAGTACAGAAATGGCATGGATAAATTCACAGTAGTTTAGAAACAGTGTCTCTATTACATTAGTTAGAGTAGACTAGTTTATTTTTCAAATGTAAAATATCCTGCTTACTACTTATCTTGGCTATAGCTCCTCTTAAATGTTAATGCTGTTAATGCAGAGGGGTGGACTCAAGTCACATAACTTTGGCTTGAGTCAGAATCAAGTCACAAATTTTATAACTTGAGTATAAAGTACTTGCAACTCGGCTTGGACTGGAAGGCCAGTGACTCGTGACTTGGACTTGGACTTGAGTGTTTTGATTTGAAAATACATGATACCTTCCCCCAAGCCCAAAGACTAAAGTATGTTACTTAAAACGTGTGTCATGAATCAATACCTTTCATTCCTGACTTGTTTAGGACTCAAAACTCAAAGTTTAGGGACTTGGAACTTGACTGGGGACTTGAATGCAAAGACTTACAGACAATAACTCAGCCCCACCACCATTATACTATTACTGTCTGAAAAATGATCCTATTAGTCAGACTATACTCTGCACACACTTTGTTGGTACCGATGAGGTTAGCTACAATTAATGTCTGTACAGTTTGTACTGCATACAGTTTATAATCTTCTTACCTCACTGAGCCTACAGCATTCATCCATGTACTCCTCCAGGCTGTCAGTGGTGGCACTCCTCCATGTAAGCTCTGGCTCAAAGTCATTGCCTGTCATGACATCACAGGCTTCTGTTGACAATTTCTTCCCATATTGCCTCATATGCTCCAAGCAGTTCCTTTCAGTTACACTACTGTTTTCCTCGATCTGTCCAGGCATCTCCTCATCTCCTTCAGGGCTGATTCCTGGAGCCATACACTGGTCCCTGTCCATGTCCTCATCTATGTGCAGTTCTACTCTCGCAGCTGAAGAACTAAGTTGCTCCGAGTGTAAGAACACATCGTCCTGAGCATTAACTGCCGTACTCAGACTATTATCCACCAAGTCCTCTGCCTGTTTTATCTCAGAGCTCTGTGCATATGTGACTAGTTTATCAGTGAGAGTTTCAGGATCGGAGTTTAAGTTGCAGGAGTCGCAGGAAGACTCTCGACTGTGGACCACAAAGCTCTGCTCAGAGTCTGTTGGGGTGGATGGAGAGTTAGCTCCGCTGGGTAGCTCCACTCCAGAGTCCTCCGACTCAAACTTGTATAACCTCGTCAGCTGAGAGTCTGAGAAAATAGTAGACAAGTAGTCTGAGCCGGACTCCATCTGGGGCTGTTTGGACTTATCGTCAAGGTGTGAATTCCCCTCAGACAATTTGATGTCCTGCTCGAAAGAGCTGGAAATGGTGGAGGTGGTGTCATCGGCTATCAGGAGACTCTCTTGGAAGTTGCTGAAGAGCTTCATTTTTGTCAGGACAACATCACTATCCAGCACTGCATCTCGGTCTCCTTTCCCTGTTGAACAGATAAAGAAAATGTAGATTTATTCTAGAAGCCCATTCTCAAAAAGTCCTTTTATAATACGCTGTTTGTAATTGCCTAATTGTTACTGCATAACTTCTGATCTAATGGACATAATGGACATATATACAGATGGACGACATGACAGCTCTCCAAAAGTGAAACCAAAACATTTCTATTCTACCCTGGTGGCTGACTGCAGTATAGGTCATGAAGCCTGCTGCCTCCATGTTAGCAGATGGGCCAAAGAAAAAAATCAATGTAACACATGAAATAAGTTTTTTCCAAAGATGGTTTAAGCAATTCTTATCATGCTGCTCTATGTTCATTTTTCTGATCAGTTTGGTTTTAATTTGTTATTTGAAGCTATAAACAGGAGGTTTCATCATGATTGATAGCTGAGCCCTGCTCATAATTGAGTCAGCAGGGCGTATGGGTCGATACTGCAGCACCAATCCTGATCAGTACGACTTTGGCACCAAGTTGAGACACAATGTCCATCTTTTATATGTTGATGGTCCCAACAGACAAGAGTTAATTTATAGCTGCTAAAGGTCTTTGTTACCTGAACGTATACCCTTGTCATTATTGGGCCCTTGCTGAACCGAGTGATATTGTTGTTTTTCTTGGGAGAAAAGTCTCCCTCATCTGCATACCTATGCTGGAAGTTTGCAGTGTTTTCACACAGTCTGAAAATGTCTCTGATATGCCTCAAAGGAAACGAAAGACCTTGAAATACCTGAGCCAAAGCCAAATTTAAAGTGTAGCTTGGAGCTGCCAGGGAACGGATTTGCTTGACTTAAGGTATTTCAGCGATAGCCAAATTATATAATACCCAGCTGATGTACTACTATAATTCATTTTAAGGGCATTTAATGAGCAAAAATAAAGCCTGCAGAAGCGCAGGTATTTCACCCTTCCTGTCAACATCAGTTGGCTAGTTCTGGACTGTATCCAGTCTTTTGATCAAGAATGGCCCATGTGTACCCTCAAAAAGTATATCAAAAGTGATAAGACTGGATGCTTGAGTGAAACTTGGGAACTAGGACTACTGTTTATGTAATCCTGCATTCTTTAACTGAAATACCAAAGGACTAGTACAATTTGTCAGTGTCTGCTACCTGACTGTCCAGCTTTGATCTGAAGCTCCAGTTAAGACCATTACAGGGAGCAGTCATATGTGTCCTCTCCTGTTTCTCACTGTGGGCAATTTGATATGTCTCTCTGTCAGTCAAGTGACATTTTTTTCCTCCCTTCCAACCTTTGAATTTTAAGAGGGAGGACAAAAAGTGTTCCCTCTTTCCCCAGAGAAATGGAGGGCCCTGATTGAGCCGGGGTTGTTCTATTTGTTTAGTCAAGTGCCTGAATAAAACTGCAGCTAAGCACCATTTCGGGAGAATATAATTCCAGAGTGCTAGATCACACTTTAACAATAGTGGAGGTTGGGCGACTTCCTGCAGGGTGAATTGGAGATCTTGCCAAGGCAAATATGAGATTAAAAGTTCTTTGAAGTGGTAAATCCGACGCTTTTATCCTCTCTGAGGGGAACTTTGGCTGACGGAGTCCTTGAAGGGGAATTTTCTCCAAAGCATGTTGTGAGAATCTGAGCAGAACTGAAAGTCTTTGGCTTATTGATAATAGGCAGCAAAGCAAAAGAAATAACAGCAGTGTGAATGTGTGTATGTGGACATTCACACTTCCTTCTGTGTGGTTTAGATGAGGCAGAGGGGATGTTGTGATTGTGAAGGGTGGAGGCCTGCATGCACAGAATGATGAATGATTCACAATAAATTAGTTAGCTGGCTGGAACTGATTGGAGGGTTTTTAACTTTGTTTGTAACATGGCACAACTGAAAATCTAAACTGCTTTTGATGAAGTACAAGTACATGAAATCAATAAGAAAAGGAATCTAAGGTTTAAAGGTTTTCCACAGAAAACCTTTTGTGAAGTGCTCAACACTGTATTGCACACAACAACAATACACCCACAGCTCCTCGAAAATGACCACTGTTTTGATAACCCTGTTGTTGAATAAGAGCAGATCTGCCAAAACACTGATAGTGAGTGTTCGGTTGTGCCATATCAGCTTCTAAACACCAGGTCTCTTCCCATGTTAAACAAAGTCTGTGTTCTCCCACTGTGGTTCAACACAAAAACAGAGAGCTCTGCCGTTTTTAAAACACAAAACATTTTTACACAGTGCATGCTATGTGTGGCCAGTGTGGGTACAAGAAAAAAATCATTTTGTGTTGACTGTAATCTCTCTTCCACTCTAACGCTCAGATAGAAAAAGTAGTGCTATGATGTCAGATGTTACAGCAATTGTGTGAAATACAAATCCCACTGTTATATACATTTATATACATAAAAAAGTTGACTTTTTTTACTCAGATTTTACGCATGGTGTGTTCTTTATACTGGCAGTTTTCCTAAAATTTGATTAAAATAAATCGCAATATATTTAATTGTATCCCCTGTATCGTTCTAAGTTCATATGGTAATTATTTTTTAACTTAAAAACGTTGTTACAGCAATTACAGAAAAAAGCCAAAAATTGTAAGTATTTAATATTTGTTCATTACTGGTTTAAGTTTTCAATCATTAGATATGAGATAGTTAATTCCTGTATTATAGTACATTTTATTCCATAAATATGCTTCACAATTTAGAAGTGCACAAAACTGTAGAGGTCAGGTCACAATTCCATTTTAAGTAACATATTGGACAAAACATTCAGGTAGAGGAGAAGCTATTATTAGATTTCCAAAAGAATTTAACATGGCCTTTTGGAAGAAATTAAAATTCCATTGTTTACTCTCCTCTTTCTCTAACTGAATCACACTGTGGCCTCAGTAAGGCAGTGAATATGTTTACTGTGCTTCAGTTTTCACTTCAAAATTTTACAGTCGAGCCTTACATTTATTTTAAAAGAATTTGCCAATTTATTTTCTTTACACATACTGTTGTCCGTGATGTGGTGAGCTCTTGTTAGACTCTGCTTTTGCTACATGCAGATTTTATGTTTTCTTAATCAGCTCAACTCAAGCTGTTGACTCCTTGTCTTCCTTGTAGGCTAGAAAACTCACTTCCTGTTTTTGCCAAATGCTAGGAAAAGCAGTGAAAGGCTTCAGCAGGTCACCACTGAGGCTTATTGTTATTCCCAATGAGCTCACTGTATCTGAGTGAACTGAAAAGCCCATTGTGTGTTTATGTCTATGTTAGCCTAAATTAGAGTTTACTGTCTCTTGAGCAATACTTCTGAAGCAACAAGGCCAGAGTGTGATGTCAAAGTCACTAGCAATGCAAACAATCTCCAGAATGTTTTAAAGAGGCAAAGGCTGAGGGCCTGGCTTAGAGAAAAATTCAAATTAATTCATTTTAATGGAACTGCAACAATCAATACAAATTATCACCAACTGCAAACTCTCAGTTCACAAAGCTTTAGTCAGCTGGCTAGTTAGCTAGCATTTTCTTACGGAGCAAAACAATAGCTAACTGCTACATTAATCATTAGCTAACTGGTTACATCTAATAGAAATCCATCAGAGAGTGGCCAAATCAACAGTTTGGTACATCCTGAGAAAAAAAGAGCGCACTGGTGAGCTCGGTAACTCAAAAGGCCTGGACAGTGGCGGATGATCGCAGGATCCCTTCTATGGTGAAGAAAAACCCCTTTACAACATCCACCCAAGTGAAGAACACTCACTAGGAAGTAGGTGTATCAGTATCTAAGTCTACCATAAAGAGAAGACTTCATGAGAGCAAATACAGAGGGTTCACCACAAGGTGCAAACCATTAATCAGCCTCAAAAATAGAAAGGCCAGATTAGACTTTGCCAAAAAACATCTAAAGGAGCCAGCCCAG
>NW_023339751.1:22190046-22196553 GCF_004916995.1 Morone saxatilis | reverse complement strand
AGAACAACTAAGAGAAACCCCCGTGTGACTGCAAGACACCTACACATTGACCTGATGAAGACTGGTACAAGTGCTTCAGTGGCAACTAAGACGTGCACTGAATAAACAAGGACTTCATGGCCGGACTCCAAGACGCACTCCACTCTTGACCACAAGGAACATCAAAAGTCGACTAGAATATGCCAGGAGGAATTTGGATAAGACTACAGAGTTTTGGGTGAGAGTTCTATGGACTGAAACCAAACTGGAACTGTTTAGACATGTCTGGCGTGCAAAATGCCAGGCTTATGACCAGAAGATTACCATCCCCACGGTCAAGCATGGAGGAGGGTGATTGATCATGTGGGGCTGTTTTTCTGCGGCAGGAACTAGCAATCTTTATCGTGTACCTTGCATCATGGATTCCCAGAAATATCGGGCCATTTTAAAAAGGAATGTGATGCATTCTGTTGACAAATTAAACCTTGGTGATCATTGGACTTTCCAGCAAGAAAATGATCCCAAGGACATCTCCAAGTTAACCAAAACTTAGTTGAGTACAAGATCCTGGAACATCCTGGAGTGGCCTTCTCAGTCACCAGATTTAAATCTGATTGAAAATCTTTGGTGGGATTTAAAGAAGGCAGTTGCAGCACGGAAGCCATCAAACATCACTGAGCTAGAGGCTTTTGCATGTGAAGAATGGGCAAAGATTCCGAGAGGTGTAAGAAGCTTGTCAGCACTTACTGAAAACGTTTGTTAGAAGTTATCAAAGCTAAAGGATGCTCCGCAAAGTACTGTAGCTGGGAGTTGAATATGTGTTAAAAGAGTTAAAACATTTTTCATTTGAACTTCAAAGTTAAGTCAACTTCTGTTGTCAAAATAACTCAAATATGTATAAACAAATATTTTTTGTTGTTTAATGAGGTTTTTTTCTCATTTATTGTCATTATCTTTCATCCACATCACTATAATGTATTTTGAGGTGAGGGGGTTGAATATTTCTGATTGCAACTGTACACTGACAGTATATATAATGGACAGAGCTTCCGGGTCTGAAAAGTGAAGCAAACGTGTGTCTTAAACCTGCATTCTATGTAATGGCCAGCAAGAGCTCCATTGGCTACATAAAAAACAATACTATGCACTCTTATGGAGAAATTAGCCGACTTCTCACTTGATTTATTAGCTAAGTAAACAGTTTCCTAATGAGTTTATGGTCTCAATCACGAGTTTCACATCTTCAATACATTATGATGTTCATTAGTGAATTATGGTCCCATTTAGTGTCCTGAGATAACTTGTTGTTGTGAATTGGCGCAATACAAATAAAATTTAATTTAATTGAATTAACGGAGGCCAGTGGGAGTCGCAAAACACATCACTCACACTTGGTACACTTCTTTTATTCAGGCAGCTGACTCCCTCAGACAGTGAGTCACATATAAATACAGCGCAGGTGTAAAACACGTACACGGGGTGAAGAGGTTCACCTGGTTTTAGATAAAATGTTTGAATGTGCCAGATGTGATGTTAGAGACAGAGCTTTGATTCCCTGCCCAAACCCGATTGGACCTGACACAACACGCTGGGTTCGGGCCCAGAACTGCTACCGTGGTTCGGGTTTGGTTCGGGCTTGCACAGAACTTGTTTGGGTTCGGGTTGGGCTTGATATTAGGGCCAGATCAAAGCTGCATTAAGTCTGATAAATTTTTTTAAGTAATGTGAGAATATGTTTTCTATTAGGAAGATAAAAAGGCTTAAATGGTTATATAAATTGGGAATAGTCTGCTTGATCCACAGGCAGGAGAAGGTTTTGAGAGATAATCTTAAAATAATATCTTTAGGAACATCACAGACGCTTTATCCATGATGTTTTACAGTCTGTTGTCAGTACCAATTAAGCATTAGTTTAATTTCACAGGTCTGCCTCTTTACCATGACAACATAGCTTTTTTTAAACTGATTTTTCCACCTATGTTTTGCTCATCTCAAGATGGTAAGGAAAGGGACAGTGGCTTGAATTCAGTAGGAAGTTCTCAATCCCAGAAGAAAATCAGCTTGAACTGAGTGACAAAATCTGGTTAAGGACAGTTTTGGTGTGAGTTGCTGAGTTTTGGAGATATCAGCCTTCTCTCTAATATAATAGAACCAAGTGGCACTGGGCATGTGGAGCTCAAAGCACCAAATAAATCGATTTGGAAGACCCAACAGCAGTGTTTCGTTCCAGAAACCATGACCCGGTTACTTAAGATAATCCACAGACCTTGTTGTGAGCAGTTTCCTGTGGGAACTATTTTCTTTCTATGTATCACCCCACAGAAGGAAGTGTGCATCTACTCATGCACAAAAGGCTCATGACAGTGCAGGATGTAAACATTAATGGGTTCACCTAACACTGCTGAGATAGCTAACGTTCAGGTACAGTTGGAAAAGAAAATAGTTCTTCAAGAGAAGGCAGCTATCTCCAAAACTCAGCAACTCACACCAAATCTAGATGGATAAATACCTCTGCTATATCTGTAAAATATGTGTTTTGGATTTTTTGGGTGAACTGTCCCTTAAAGATGTACCACGTTTGCAGTGAAAAATTTCCAGCAATATGTTGAAAAGTGAGTAAATGGGAGTATCCATAAATGTGTGTGTGTGTTGTGTGCACCTTTCCCATAGATCATGCAGACTCCATGGCCCCACCCTCTATGTCATGGCTGGTTTCCCAAGACAAATATGATTTATAGTGGAACAGAAACAGCATGCAAAGGGAGCTCAACATCGCAAGTGGAAGAAAAACAGATTCTGATAATCAGCCTATGGCCACATTCATATGCAGATATGATCATTCTCCTGAAATCATTTTCCACCTGCTCACTGGCTCTCATGACCCTAAAAAACAGGGTGTATTCCTTAACACCTTAGTGCATTTATAGATATCTGCTTCACCCTCATTTTTCCACAGTTTTCCGAGATTTTGGGAGGCTTTTTGAGGGACCACATAAAGGCACGTGCAAGCCCTCAGGCTAAACAGTTGGGGTCTCAGATCCAGAGCTCAGGAGGTCATAAACAGGCTGTGACAAGCCATTTCTTTTTACAGCACAGGTGGCCTTAGCTCCCTCTTAGCACGGTTGGTCAACACTGACCTGCTGAGGCTGCAGCAAAGAGGTTTAAGTGGAGGAGTCAAGTGTGTTTTGGGTGGTCAAAATTTCAGTTATTTAAAGTTCCCTCTAGACATGTTTTAAAGTATGTAAAAATACAAACTCTATATGTATTCCAACATAAAAAGTGAAAAATACTCTGACAAGAGGCTAGAAGCACATCTACTCTTTCTCCCTCTTTGGGAAGTTCTGGCTCTAGTTTGACTGGTGAAAAAGCAGTGCACATTAGGATGGCTAACATTAGAGGAAACATTGGCGACATGTAGCCTCAGATGAGTTTGGTACTTGAATCTTTAGGGAAAAGTACATCTTTTGGTTCCCTGTTGGTGGAAAGGCATTTCTGTGTTGCCTGTGTGGACAAGGAGTATGACAGCAGCTGGTTAGCCCAGTTAGCTCTGACTACCATTAGCATTATTCCTACTACACTACTACACTACAACAGTCAGTCTGTCACTGGCCAGTGTTAGAGCCAGCATCAAATTAGCTGGGAAGGAGGGAGTTAGCAGACTTTGGGGCCACAGTTACACTTTAAATGTAATTTTTTTTACTGAAGAATAGACACATTCCAACGACTCATATAAATAGACCCTTTTCATGGAAGATATTTTGACATTTCGCAGTAGGCATAGTACAGGTGTACATAATAAAATAATTTATTTTCACTCAAGTTGAAACCATTTCATTTCAGTAAAGGTAGCTAGAACAGGTGACATAAAGCAGACGTGATAAGGTAGAACATCCCGCTCTACAAGCGGCACACCTCTGGACTCATCTCTCAACACATGGCCTGGCTGGGATCCCTACTCTGTGTTCCCCCTCTTCATTGACCGTGGCATCATCAACCCTAAGGATGATACCCAGACTCCCCCTCTTTATCAAAGTTAACGGGGGCCCACGACTCCACTCTGTCTTATCAGGAACCATTAAGATAAGGCAAGAATGTGCAGGAGCACTGTAACTCAAGTCAAAACTCCTTCGGGACAATTTCCACAGTTTAGAGTTTGACTTCCCATCCCTCCAAAATACAGGACACAGGGATGTCAGCAGCCAATTTCCACATAGTTTCTTCTATGAGATATTGAGCCAGGCCTCAATATACCCAGAACATCTCCAAGGTGCAGTCATATCGAGTATGTTTAGGCCAGTTTTGGTCAGGTGAGAAAAACCTATTCAAAAGTCCATGTGTACAGGAAACAGATGTAAACATTTTACATTTAACTCGCTTAGGCGTGGTACCGGCTTGTTTTGAAAAATACGTTCATACATTTCCACCTACTTCAGTCTGGCTCTTAATCACATTTGTGTTGTCCACATTTGCTGTCTAAAATTTAAGCTGATTTTGGAACCTGTGCTTACTGAACCAAAGCAAACTAAATGTAAAATAAAACTTAAAAAAAAAAAAAAAATACACCTTTCGACATAACTCAGGCCAAAGTTGTACAATGTAGATATTACTACCGAAACTACCGAAATGCGAAAAGGTCCTATCTACAGCCAGTGTTTGGTTTGTCCATTTGGGCTTCTGTAGAAACATGGCAGACTCTGTAGAAGAGAACCCGCTCCCTCTGTAGATAAAAAGACTCTCTAAGTCTAAAGGCCTTTACACACTGTGGGCCTTTTTTGTGTGATTAATTCACACATCAATATATTTTTTCCTCGCTATTGTTTTTGGCATGAGTACTTTTACACAGATTCAATCACATTGAGGGGAACATAGATCATATTACAACTCATGGGCAACCTGTTGATTGTTTATGTTTCTCATCGCTCTGTATTATATTATAGAACACAAAAAAAGATAAAGACAATGTGACAAAAGTGGGATGACAGTTGTTCCCTCTGCACAGACTACTATGCTACGTCATTTTACCTCACAGAACAAAGGAGTTGATGCTCTATTCCTGCCTCCATTAGTTTGTCTTGTGTGACTTTGGTGTGTTGTTTTTGGGAAAGGCAGCGGAGATGAACTCGATGAATGCAACCTCTCTATCCACAAGCCGTTTGGTGCTGCAGTGTGACCCCTGAGAATCCCAGGAGCTCTACAAGCTGCCGCTGTTTTTCATCTGTTTTTCTGAGTCACAAATTTGCATCACTGCTGGTATGAAAAGCTTTAATGTGACAAATTTGCAGGCGAGATCGCATTAGGGTTTATTTGTCACATCCCCAGTGTGGAAAGGCCTTAAAGCTGCATTAGGTAACTTTTACTAAAATCACTTTTTGTCATATTTGCTGAAACGTTCACTATATCCTGACAGTAGAACATGAGACAGATAATCTGAGAAAAAATCAGGTTCCTCTGGCATCTCGTAGTGCTCCCAGTGGCATTCACAAGAATCCACCGGGCCTGAAGTGAAAGTTTTAGTAAAGTTACCTACTGCAGCTTTAAATTAACAAATCTTATTTTCAGGTGTTTATGCACTAATGAAAACATACTTTTCTGGTTGCTTTCCACAGCTTCATTTCAGCCTGTGATGTTATGTTACAGTATGAAGAAAGGCAGTGTTATTTCATACTGCTGCAGCTTCCCAGACAATCTCCTGAACCTAAACAGCGATGAAACGATAACATGGACACACACGAAAGCGGCAATTAAAAGCTGCTCCCTGCAGCACCGTACACAATGTAAGTGTTATCTTTACAATGGCTCTCTTCTTCCTACTCTGAGTTACATGGCAAACAACGTGACTGCTGTCAAGCAGAGCATAGGGGCTCCCTCACTGTCGCAACAATGAGCAGACTTATCATCCCTCCCACAACAAAACGGCTAGGAGGATTTGCTGCTCGGCGGGTGTGGATACTGTAAATAAGCTGACGGTGATATCCGAGCGAGGCTCGGACATGGAATGCAGAGCAACCTGATGCCAGGATTAGAAAGGGAACAAGGGATGAGAATGAGAGCCCTCAGTGTACTGCTGCACTTTTAGATTGCTTTTGATTTGTCTGGGAGCGTCATATTGGGAGAAATTTCACAGACGTGATCGACACTGCTCAACTAATACTAAATATGATTTCATGACATCTCTTTTCCAACACATACTGTAATGTAAAGTGTACCCCGCTTAAAGCTCCACTAATCAATATATTTCTTTGATAATATGACTATGTGTGAATAAACCAGAGAGAATAATCAACTCTGCTGTGCCCCTTAGCTCTTTGGAATCTCTTCTAGCACATTGTTTTTGTTACGGTCCACAAAATATAAATGCTGCTTTAAATCTGCAATATTTATGTGTTAAAGTCACCTCCAGTTAGAAATCAGTGTTCCTACTTGCCCCTACAGTGCTGTTTGAATGCTGTATGTGCAGAGTTTGACACTAGAAGGATGTTTTCACATTCATCTGCTGAAAGTGGAAAGTTTCTCTGTGCTTTTAAGGAG
>NW_023339751.1:22184657-22189946 GCF_004916995.1 Morone saxatilis | reverse complement strand
TCAATGAGAGTAGTGACTCATCTACCAGTCAGAAAAGATGACACCCAGAATAACAAACTTATAAAAAGAGGGAGCAGACTGTGCCCCGGGCCCTTGATCCAGCGGAGCTTTCGAGTGAAGCAGATCTGACCCACAGCTGTGTTGTTTACTTATTCTCTCAAATAAAAGAAGTTGAGGACTACACTTCCTCTGTGGTCCTTTCTCAAAACAAAGAACACGACAAGAGTTTGACACTAGAAGGATGTTTTCACATTAATTTGCTGAAATTGGAAAGTTTTGAAAGTATTGAAAATCTGATTTTAAGGGGGGACTATGAGCATGATTTTTGACATCACAAAAAAAAAAGAATCAATCAATCCTGATCTAGAATGCAACGTATGCAAGTGTGATTGCAGTGCACATACACTGAGAATGGACTTTTCTCAGTCATCCCTAACTTCAAAAGCTTTTAGTATCTTTTAGTTAATTGCTTTGGTTTTCGAGCTGACAAATTTAGCGTTTGGTTCAGTCTTACCACTCTCACTAATCTAATTTCTTGGCAGACAGCTGATTTAATTGAAAAAGCTCTTACCAACCCACTGTACAGATCGGAAATTGGCAACTAGCTGGTGAACCTAGTGGACCGTTTAGCAGCAGAGACAGAGTTGGTGGAGACAAAACCAAAGCTTAAAGGAGAGTAAATACTGAACCTTCAATAGGTGGACATAAACACAACTTGAATAAATGTTACTCTGTACCTGCTGGATGTGTAAATAGCTGTTACTACTATGTATGATGAAATTGTGTGAGAAAGTGAAAATTGCACAAAAAAAATATTTGTTTGTATAATTCATTAAATATCCAGTGAGAAAAAAGTTTAGAGGGTTGCATGTCACATATTTCTGCATCTTCACAACTAGAGAACTAGAACTAAAATGATTGGCCAAATTTGTTTCCAATTTGCGGAAAAGTTACTGTGTGACTTGAAAAAAATTACAAGGTTCTTTGTGTTAATTGTTGGGATTACAACTTCCTGTGGGCATAATGCAGCTTTAAAGTTGCAGTAAACAGTATTTTTATAGAAAAACTTGATCAAATGGCATCTAGGCTATGTCAAAGTTGTTTCTTGTACTGAAGAATACGCATAGAATTATCACCCACTTCAAAAGCAATTTAGCCTCTTTTAGCTAATTATTTTTTTGCAAGCTGGTTTCCAGAAGCAGCTAGCATCTGTTTTTATTGAAAAAGCTCAGATAAAGCCACTGTACACTACCTTCCCTGCACCAAACAGCAGACAGTTAGCAACTTGAAAATAGAGGAGCATTTAGCATGTAAAGAGTCGAAGAAGAGTACGCATACATACATACATACATCAGTTGCTTCATATCCCCTTATTTGCTAACTGAATCAGAAAAATATACATATTAGCAGGGTCAGAGCCAGATGTTGTAAACATTCAGGGCTTGGCCCCAGCCTAGGGGCTGGACCGTCCCTGGTCCATTTACAGGAGTTATACGCACTGTTTTTCAAGCCAAATGACACAGAGTTTAGGTTCTTTAAAAATAACTTAATAATAAAGGAGTTGGGGCTTTAGGAGTAAACATTTGGGGCTGGAACCCTAGAAGCCACCCCCTGCTCTGCCCATGCATATTAGAACAAGATATGATTACATTTTACAGTTTTACATTGTGTACTAGTAGCGTTACATAAATGGATACTTTTATAGAGATGCTGTAACTCCTACAGACATAAAGAGTAGTACAGTGGCAATAAGTGAAGAGCCTTAAATTGCAAGCAGCTATCATATACTGTTCTCCTGTTACAGTAGACACAGAGGAGGTAATACACGAGTTCTCTGTGTTTGTTGGAGCAACCACAAACCAGACACAGTATTTACAGCTCTCAGTTTTCATTTCAAACCACTCATTTAAATGAAAGTTTTATGATTTACAGCCAGAGAAGATGAAAAATCAGCGCTTAAAAGTTGGTTTTGGAGCCTCCTGAAAAAAAAGTTAACCGGCTGTGCGGGAATCCAATTAAACTCTTATTTAACAGACTGAGTCATATGATTGTGCTGTTGATCTCATTTGACTAACAACAGATTTGCTTCCCATCAGAACGGCCCTGTAGTGTGTATATATATAGAGAGAGTCTTTTTCACACTTCTCGTCACCTACAGAACAAAGCACAGCACAGTGGCCCTCAGAATGTTAATTATTCCTTATCAAATGAATGACTGTTAGCAGATGGAGGTAGCATTGGTTTGTGATTAGAGAATTTGTCAGCCAAGGAGAGATCAGAGATGTGAAATAAAACACACCCTGAGACTGGAATGACATGCTGTTGTGGAAGGATAAAGCACTGCTCCTGCCGTGGAGATACATAGAAGAAGATGACTGTACCTTTCCTCCAAGGAGCCAGGATGGAGAATGACTTCTGCCAGCGGATTACCAGCCCGGCCTTTTTCCTCTTCACACTCATGTTGCTGTAACAATCCCTGAGCTTGAGGAAAAGTCAAATGATGTGGGGTTGAAAAAAGAAGAAAAACGTCCTTAGAGATTCCTCTTCATGTCTTTAAAGAAATTAATTCTGCCTCGACGTTCAGTTGCGGAGAAGGTGTCTGTTGTTGGAGGCATGGAGGGTGTCCTTGAGCAGGGTCATCATACCTGTGTTTCCTCGCCAGCTGGACTGCCTGAGCACTTGTGTGTGAGTTTGTGAGAGATCCAATTCCTCCAGCTGAGAAGAGTAAAAGGGGGCCGGGCTCCACTGGTAGAGTCATGAGAGGAGGAGGAGGATGAGGATGAGGAGTGGCAGCCAAGCAGAGGGAGAGAGGTGGAGGAGGAGGAGAAAGAGGAAGAGGAGGAGGAGGAGGAGGAGGAGCAGGAGGAGGAGGAGGAGGCAAAAGTCTAAGAGGAGGATTTACACTCAGCCTGAGGGCAAATGGGGAGCTACAAGAGGTGGAGGAAGAGTGAGAATGGTTAAAAAAGGGAAGAGGCTGATGGTTCCTATTCACATCAATTACAGCTTTTGACAGAGTGAAGTTCACCTAAAGCTACCCATTGTACAGAACACATGTTCTTATGTCAACCATACACAGTGACAGTATACAAGCAAAATAATTCACAATTTTATTGTTACTGTTAAATATTTCAACCACAACAGAACAGTAAATGAAAACAGTGTGCTCCCATTAAAGTCCTCTCTTTAAAACAGTTACTCCATCTGTCAGAATTAGTAGGTCTATACAGAACAGAATTAGTTATAAACAAACAATATTTATTCAATATTATAATGATAATAATAATTTATTATTATTATTATTAATTTTCTGTAGAACCTTAAATTATTCAATATAAAATAAAGAAAATAATAAAATATAACACTGGCTATCGTAATTAGAACATTCAAGGAGTTAACATTTGTTCCCTTTGCCTTAGAAGTGAGAAATTGAGCAGTGGAGGTTAATATGTTACTCAGGAAATTTACCATGAAGATGAATCGCAAATCCACAATGTTAGAATATGTATTATGACCATGTTGATAATATTTCTACACACATATGTATACATACATCTAGTCTTGTACAGTCTTTCGACCACTATTTGAGCACTTTCTTTGCCATTAATGGATTTTTGGTTTTGTTGCTTTATGAAGGAATATTTTTGAGTGTGTTGAATGAATTTGAGTGTTTGAACTGACCACTTATTTAGTGTGTGTCTTCAACACAATACAACAGCGACAATATCACGTGAATAATTATAAAAATAATAATTAAATAAATAGTTAAAATAACAGTACTTATCTGAATATATATAAACCTACCTGTGGTATGTGCTATATGTGTGTAATCTAAGCTTGGGTTATGCAGAACCATATAAGGAGTTAGAAATGTGGGAGTGCTGAGGTCGGGTGGGTTTGCCTTCTATTAAACCCCTTGCAGAAACACAATATCACCTGAGCATCTAGCAGAGCTTTTCTTTCTATCTTCACCTAGTGTGTCTGTGAGGGAACCACTGACCTATAGTATCCGTGAAAACATCCATATGTCATTGCAGAGAGAGTGCGGGAGGGACATGAGCAATTTATTTAATTATTAACTCTTACAAGCCATGAAATACCAAAGAATGGATCAGATGACTTAATAAAGATTTCATGAAAATTGCAATTTTATTTTTTATTTTAGAAAACGTACATGAAGTGACTAAAACCATTTGTCTGAACACCTTCCTTCTACCTGTTATTCTGTAGCAGTGTGCCACCACATAAATAGACCAATTTGACTTTATTGGTTCTTCCTGTTGTTTTAAAGATTAAAAACAGAATCACTTTTTTCCAAATAGGCTACAATAAAGTTGTAAACACTGAAACGTGGGGTTTGAGAATGTTAACTTAGTGATCTGATCCAATGATGTTGGGGACTTTAAAACAAAACATTATTTTTGGGAGTGATTGGAGAAATTAAGCCTCTTTTGCAACAGCAAATGTGTTTAGAGGGAAATATAATGCAAAGCAAATTACATATTAACTTAATAGGGAAAAATTTGATATTCAACAAATAATTAAACAATGTATTTAATTTGTTTTTCACCAAAATAGGTGTCATGGAGCCGACTATTTCTCCATTCCCAAAGTTGAATTTTTTTAAGTAAATGTTGGTATGTATGCTGAAAGGAAGGTGCACATTCCTTTCGCTCATTTGATCCACATTTATGAGCTGTGACGTTGTGATGTTTGAAACATGCTTGTTGACTTGTGTTCAGTATTTGTGCTCACACAGGTTTTCTGTGTTCCCTGACCTGCTTGACCCTTTAAGAAGGAGTGTACCTTCCCTTTAAAATGTCTTGTGTGTATTGTTCTCTGCTGTAATGTCAGTCAATTTTAAAGAAAGAAAGTTATTGGTTCAATTTAATAATGTTAACTGAATAATATGTATGTTTAATTATGCCTATTAGAGAGTAAATGTGACTATTTTGTCAAATTAGGGTAGATTGAAGTCACCTGGGCCAAAGTGGCACTAATCACAGAGACTCTCCCTGATTGGCCACAGAGAGCAGGTGACAGGATATAAAACTGCTATGGCTATTTTCAAAGGGGTCTCTTGAAATGGGTTCCCTTTGCAGACAAGCCCACTTTTACTAATACTTATGCTGTTTTGAAGCAAAAAGGTGCAGTTTTTTGCATGTGGTATCCCGGTCAGGGAGCATATATGATATAATTGCTGCCAGTGAGGGGCAAATACAACTGCATCCAGTGAGGATCCTTGGGCAAGATCCTTAATGTATCAGGCCTACCTCAGCAAACATGAGAGTA
>NW_023339751.1:22182067-22184557 GCF_004916995.1 Morone saxatilis | reverse complement strand
ACCTAGGGTTATTCTTATTTTCTTATTCTAAATGGTTGCGTACACTGGTTTTCACGCACATGCTGGGATGTATGAACATGGCGTGAGAATGTGCATGCCGTGACACAAAGTCTTGTCTGGCAAAACACTGAAACTTGCAAGATGTTTCTAAACATAAATTCCCACTGCAGTTGCTATGAAAAAACATAAGTATGTCCACTGATACACCATGATAGTTTAATCATTTCATAATGTTTAACAACAGAAAGACCAAAACCCAAACGGAAAATGCTATTTACTTTTTATTTTTTATGAGCTTGAGGGTGTCATATGAATAAAAAAGCCACTTAGGAAATACATATACAGTCACCTTCTGTATATCACCGTATTGTGTGCCCTACTGCTTATCTCTTACAGATGAAATGCCTTACTCACTGTGCCAACAACAAGATCGCCACGGAAAACTGCATGCTTCTCTGTTTGAGTGACAGCTAGATGTTAACACACATCAGAGACTATACAGTTGCTGAGGCGCACACATATCCATGATGTACAGGAGGCGAGGTGCAGAGATCCGTGTCAGGTGAGCAAACTTAGTCACTCACTGTGATGCGCAATTGATCCTGTGATCATTAAGTGAACAAAGTGTAACAAATTAGGTATGCAAGATATGAGTTAATATTTGTTTCAGGAATAACACACATCAGAGTCACACTCACATGGCAGGATGCCAGAGATGAGGGTTTCACCAATTATTCCAGCCACCCTTTCTTTCTGTGGTGTGAGTGCTGGCTTTCCTGAGCCCCCACCTGTAGCAGCCACACTCTGCCGATGTGCCATCACTCATCATTATTATAACAGATGACAAACCACCAAATAAAACATTTCTTCTGGCCTCCACTTCGGTGTTTAGCACCTCCATGTTGCACTCTTTCTCTCACAATTTTACTTTAACTTGTTGTAAGACAGGATTAGCCATTGTGATTTGGACAGAAGATGACATCACAGGCGTCATCATCACATCAGGGGTGTATTTATGGATGGATATAATTTGCATAGTAATCTACAATTGAGAGTCCATGAAAACAAGTTAGTAAATGAGCAGAGAAGTCTAAATAGTACTGGATAAATGGTCGAAAAAATGACATTGAACATGATTGGTGGTGATGAAGGGGAATTTGAGTTAATAAGGACTGTGGGGGTACATCTGAAACAAAGGTTGGGAACCACTGAGCTAAATCATTGGGGAACACGATCTGTCTCTTGAAGAGCTTCCAGGCAAACATGTTTTTTACCGACCCTATATAGGCACAGTGTAGTGTGTTTTCCCTTGTGAGTGCCCTGACCACATTCCTGTTTTTGTTGGCACAAGCGCTTGTATGCATATTCCATTATGTGTTCCTACAACTACCCCAGCCAGTGTCACCGTATCGGTAGGTTTCCGCCCAATTGGGCTGCTTTCAATTATGCTGGATGGGTAGAAAAGTAGCTGATAGATGAAATTTGGGCTGCTTTGTCAAAGTTTGGCACGTAACCCTAACCCTGCTCCTCTTCTGCCTCAGAGGTTTTGTTGGCGCTTTGATTACTGGGTATATCTAAAAAAAAATCAATTAATTACTATGGTTAATATGTATATCTCAGATGTGGTATCTTGTGAAATGGTTGTTCTGACTTTCTGACTGCTGTAGCGCTCACTGGCTCTCTCAGGCTGGCTCTGTTTTGTGCTGGCAGGTCCGGGGCTGCTAGTCTGTTGGCCCTGACTGTTTGAAATTGGCTCTGACCGCTGAGCTTCAATGCTTACTTTAGCATTGGGACATACTGACGGACCTATTTTTATTTGACAAAATTCGACCTGTGTTTGACTTTTTTCCACCAAATATTAAAAAAAAAAAAGAATTAACCATTAAGTCACTAACTTGGCCATTAATATATGACAAAGCTACAGTTGATATCTATGGTCTGGTCTGATTGAAGGCTGTTTTTGGATATGCAAAAAGTAAATACAGAGGGGCAAACCCTGTCTTCTAGAGAAATTACATTTAAATATTACTAAATTAATTTCATAATTATGTGTTTAAAGACATTGTTGTATAACACAATTTTTTAACACTACATTTATATAACACGGTGGAGTTGCAAGGAGGGGGTTTGGGTGGGTGGTTGGCGTGCAAAGTGCAGGACTGTCAAACCACTGTCCAAAGCTTGAGTGCTACTTCAGTTCAGTCAGCAACTCACATTTGAAATGTTTGTTACAGCAGTATAGTATATTTAGATTTTGCCGTCTAGGCAATCATTTCCCGCAGATATGTTTACATAGAGATATTGGGGCCTGATGAGCAAATACTTTAAACCCCTAGTCGGAGCCTACAGATGGATGCTGGGGTGGTGGTGGTGCTTGAAGCACAGTAGGCAGCAATAGCTTACAGTGCAGCAGCAGCAATACGGACTCAGGGCATTGACAGAGCAGAGGGAGAGCTGGAAATTGTACAGTTTAAATAGATCGCCAGATTG
>NW_023339751.1:22178668-22181967 GCF_004916995.1 Morone saxatilis | reverse complement strand
ATTTCTTTTTTCAGATTAGCCATAATGGAATGCCGTGACTGGAGTTTATGCTTCCTATGTCAGTCCGCCCTACAGATTGAAAAAACATTAGATCCCTCTTCATCATTCAAACTGAGAAACAATCCTGAACGATTGCAATCATGTTACAAAGAAGCTGTAGATAACATCCAGGAGCTGAAGGCATTAGGGGATCTGCCTGAGTTTATAGTGGACATTAGTGGTGGTAGTCAGGATGTAGTTCAGCTGATGATTCAAAATCCTATGGTGTGGCACAAAAGCTGCAGAAATGCGATTGATAAACAAAAAGTTGAGAGACCAAGAAAAAGAAAAAAGCATGAAGAGTCTGTGAGCCCAGTAAAAACACGATGCATGAGTGACAAGTCCACAACACTCGCTTTACCCAGACCCTCAACATCATCATGTGAACCATTCGATAAACCGTGTCTCTTCTGTGGTGAAGTGGGCAAAAAAAAGGAACTGAGGAGGGCTGCCACCCTTGGCTTGGATAGAAAAGTAAAAGAATGTGCTCAGGTGGTGGGTGACAGGCATCTATTGGCTGAACTAGCTGCTGGTGACATGGTTGTTATTAATGCTGTTTATCATCGTGCATGCCTGACTAGGCTCTATAGAAAAGCAGAAACTGTTGGATGTGACTCAACTGAAAGTAATGCAACTCAGGTCATCAGAGCATATGTCCTCAATGAGTTGCTCGAATACATCGAGGACTATCGTTGCTCAGGGGAATCACTGGCAATGTCTGACTTGACAGCCCTCTATGACGAGCGCATTGCTGATCTTGGATTTCCAAACATCAAATGCAACACCACACGCCTTCGGGAGGATATTGAACGCCTGATTCCTGACATCATATCAGTACAAATAAATCGTGTCTAGTCCCTTGTATTTGATGATGACCTGAGCTAAGCTGTTGCTGACATGAAAAACAACACTTCTACCGATGTCTCCATCATCTTCAAAGCAGCCAAAATCCTCCGGCAAGAGTATCTCCCCATGAAGCATGCTTTTACAGGTACCTTCTCAACTTCCTGTGAAGCTGATTCTATCCCTCCCATGCTGAGATCGTTCTTACACATTCTTCTTGATGGATCAGGTATTGATCAGCCACCTCCTGGACCTGAGAAGTCCCAGGCTGCAACATCCATTGGGCAGCAAATAATTTTCAACTCTGTAAGATGCAGATCCAAGAAACATGGCAGTGTTCCTCGTCACATAAGAGAGAGGGAAACACCAGCTTCGCTATATCTGGCAATGCAACTACACCAGCAAAGTGGTAGTAGATATCTGGTGGAGGCCATGCATAAAAGAGGAATGTGTGTGTCATATGACCGCTTGAAAACATTTAGCATAGATATAGCGAATTCAGTGATCAGTCACTGGGAGCAGATTGGTGTCGTGGTCCCACCTCAGGCAGTCAAGGGTGTCTTCACCATTGGTGGTTTTGATAACATTGACCACAACCCATCGACAATAGCAACATCAGCCCTCCATGGAACATGCATCAGCATTCAACAGCACTTCTCTTCAGACAGCCAACAGACTGAGAATCTGACTGACATCCTAGATCCAGCTGAAATGGGGAAGAAGCATGTGAAATCCTTGCCACCTCACTACACAACCATGGATCTGGATGTTTCACTGCCAACTGATGAGGTCTTGTATGTTCCAAGTCATCCTCATCCAGCCTCCCGTCCTCTCATCAATGTAATTGAAGAAGGCTACCAGTGGTTAGAGAGTCAGAAACATTCTCGTGAAAGAGAACCTTGAAGCCGGAGAATGGCTCTCATGGGCTGCATATTATGCCAGCATCACAGAGGCTACTTCACCTCCCCCATCCAAATCATACACGTTGCCACTGTTCACAGAGCCCCCTACCAGCCCCACTATGGCTTGGCATGCAATGAAAGTCCTCAGACAAACAATCAGCTACCTTAATCCAGGTCAGACACCAGTCATGGTAGCTGATCAACCACTCTTCACACTGTCTTACAACATAGACCTGTGACCTGACTGGAACACATAACCAGTCCTCTGCCGACTCTGCCCGGAGTGGGAGCACTGAGCACTGGGGGAGTGTTGGTGTTTACACCGCTAGTATATGAGCTAACGTTACTCACTTTTACACCACACTTAATATGAATAATAGTATGGGATTTCAAACACGTTTGTTTACATCCTCTTCCATCCACTTGTCGTTAAATGTGCACTTCCCAATTTTCTTTACATTTTAAACCTCACCTCAACAACTGCGTAATGGCAACACGCAGCCCGACGTCAGAGTCTGTAGCCGACGTACAGTAGAACAGCTATTAATCGCGGAGACTCTCATTTCACACCATACTAAATTAATCAACTATTAGATATTTTACGGTGGGCCACTGTGCTTTCCCATCGTCATTAAGCACACCGGCTGAAAATTTAATACCTACAGCAACTTTATGGTACATTTAAGACAATTTAAGACCTTAATTACCCAGATTTTAATTTAAACTTTTTAAGGACCTGCGGGAACCCTGATATTTAATATTATTTCATATTTGCTGGCTTTATGGGCTAAATATAAAATAGCAAGAGTTCATAGTAAAATTTATGTTCTTTGCTCAGAATGACTATAGATGATTTAACAACAATTAAGGACAACATAGTGGAAATAGGATTCTTTAATGTTTTAAAGTTTTAAAATTTTCATTCTGCAGTTTGAAATAATTCATGCAGAACAAACACTATCTGAAACGTTCACTTTAATGGAACGACGTCAGGTGAGCTAACTTACCTCTACATACTTAATTATTTTCCCTTGCTGTAGCAGAGCGCAGTGATAGTGGCCTCTCCTGTTAACAGATTAGCTAGAAATCTGTGTTTTGTTCCTTTTTCGAATTTCCTCAGACGTCACTCATCGTAAATTTCGCGATATTCAATTGCAACTCCATGCCACATTAGACAATCTCGCGATCGTACATGCACGCCCGCTCAATAAGAACACATCTGGGAGCGCCAAGGAACGTGTACGCCGCCAATTCTGAATTTAGATCCCTCATTAAAATCCACGGATTTGCTCCTTCATCCTCCAGGTAAGACTGGAAAATGTTCAATCGTAACTATGAACGATGGCAGCACCCCCAAACCAAACAACAGCACAGGGGAGGACTGCAGGGTGACGAGGAACAAGAGGAAGGCCTCCATAAACCTCGAGTCCCCCAGAACAAGGCTGAAGCGGGCCTGCAAACACACTGAGGTGCCAGTGGAGGCTAAGGGTCCAAGGGGGACCAAAAGAAAGTCCA
>NW_023339751.1:22175907-22178568 GCF_004916995.1 Morone saxatilis | reverse complement strand
TGTCTTTAACTTTCCATCTCATTTACCAAAGGTGCCATTTGGCTAAAGAATTAATTAATTTCTATGATTCACATGTCTATGCCACAATTTTTTAAACTTTTTTTCTGTCTGCATGTTTAGGAATAAAGTACACTACACTTTCCGATGCCAAAAACTAAACAAAATATTTTTAACACATAACACATGAGAGCATCAATGCCCTGGTCATATTAAAATCTGTATCGCATTTGCTCTCTGCCACTCATTTTAGACACACTGAAATACACATGAGTACATATTAAAACATACTGTAGTGTGTTATGTCACTAAGACGCTCATATCCAGGGTGCAAACAGTGGGACTGAGGGATGAAATTAAGAATGTGGGCCAGCTACATCAGTGAGTGATGAGTTATAAACACCACTATATATTTTCATCCCTCTTTCCACTAGGACCACATTGGACCACAATTATGCTTTGCCTGCTTCTCCCACTGTTCTAAAGCCAGACTTAGTGAAGCTCTGGCTAGAGTGGAGAGTCTGGAGCGCGAGAAGAGGAATAGCATGCTTACATCTTACCTGCTTACATGAAAAGTGATCCCACGAGATCTGGTTTGTATGCTCCGCTCATTAGAGCATCCATACATATATGTATGTGCATGTTAATGTAACATGAAATGTACCTTTAAACCACAATTTGAATTTAATTACTGACTGGAAAAACAAATGCAAATGAAGAAGAGGGAGAGGAAGACGAGGAAGTGGACCCCGGAGGCCATGGGACAGGCCATCCAGGAGTGGCGAGCAGGCAGGCAGCCACAGTTTGGGGTCCAGATTGAGTGACCGAGTCAGTGGAAGGGTGGCCTCTGACTGTGTTCGTGGTCAGGCAACTTCTCCCCACTAAGGATGATTCCCTGTGGAGTGCTGTTTGTATTCTGCCATTCACAGCAGGTCCTGGTCTATACTCTGGCTACAGCCGTTAGCTTAGCTACAACACAGCCGTTAGCTTAACTACAACACAGCCTCACAACAAACAACAAACAAACTCACTGTAATAGCCATAAATTGAATGACGGGACCTCAAGGTTGAGGTCCTAAAACAGCAGATTAAGACCCTGCAAACGTATACCATATCCTCGTCTCAGCATCAAGACACCTCAGCAGGGTACATCAATGGTGGTTTATTGGGCATTATCTGAATTCAACTATTCAAAAGTGAATTGTGTGAAAAAGTGTTCAACTTTTTTTTAACAGTATTTCTGGTTTTGTTGTTATTATGACGATGTTGCGGAGGAGCAGGAGGGACGTTATGTTACATCAACGCATTATTAACTGCAGAAATTGGTTTGGTGGATAAATTTGTTAAAAGAGGTGATGTAAGAGATGCGCTGATGTATTATATGATGTGTTGATGTTATTACTGTGGGATTGTGGGACTTATGTATCCCCAGGTGAGGAATGTCAGACATCTCCTCCACAGAGAAGTCTTTTTCTGGGAGGTTTCTCCAGAGTCAGACACCTCAGTGCAGATGCTGTTTTCTGCCTGCTGGGGATGGTCCGTGTCCCTCTCCTCTTGCACCTCCGCGTACTCTCTGTCACCAAGGTTTTCCTGGAGGTCTTCGATCTTCTCCTCACTGTCCTTCGTCCTTCTCTCTTCCTCGTCTGAAGCCTCCTGGAATAACCCATCAAACCAGGTGCCAAAAATAGAGAACCTCCCTCTTCTGCACTTCTCCTCCAGGTCATAACATTTGCTTTTTAGCTCTTTGACAGTTTCCTGCTGCCTCTCACACTGGTCTCTGAGAACTTGGTTCTCCCTCTTTAAGGCTTCAAAGGCCTGGTCGTGGTAAAAGACCATTTTTTGCTTCTCTTGGTTATTCATGTTCGTTGTTTTTTGCTTCCGTACCGTAATCAGAATGTCTGTGAATCCACGTCGCCAATATTTAACATAACTAATATGATGAAATATTGATGCTTTGATCTGACATCAAAAGAATGATGTCACATCAAAGCCATGGTTCCAACAGGAAGTGATGTCATGCTGATGTCAAGTTCCTCCCCTCTCATAGTTACTGTTGCTATGCTGTTTTTTTAAATTTGTTTTGTACAGTCAAAAGTAAAAAATACCTGAAAAGGTCACATATATTTTCAGTAAAAAGAATCGCAAGTTTACATGGCTTTCTGATTTCTTTGTGATGCTGTCAAAGTAAAGTCTCATCTCCAGTCTTGAACTGGTGGGCATGCTGGGCTTCTATGACACCATTTATGTTTTTGGACAAAACTTTAAAAGGAGAAGATTTAAAAACTTAAAAACAACTTCAGTCCACATTAATTCGTTTCTCATTGTAACGGGTGTGTGAGGACCCAATTGCAGTGACCCAAACCACGGGATTGTTTAGCAAAGAGTCTTTATTCTTTAATCTCTTCTTGAATGGTGCTTTACAGGCAAATAGGCAATAGGTATGCAGTCCAAACAACAGGCTTAATCAAAGAGTCTCTTGAGGCTGAGATGTCTGACCCTCTCGCTGATAAGTCCGGCAAGTTGATGCAGTCCAAACGTGTAGCAGCCAGATGCCACACCGGCAGGCAACACCGTAGGAATGGTTAAGAGCAGAGATCGTGGTCAGGAGACAGAAAGCTGAATGTTTACCGGAGAACGACGGAGCAGTTAGTCAGAGGCAGGGTC
>NW_023339751.1:22170350-22175882 GCF_004916995.1 Morone saxatilis | reverse complement strand
GTAATCAGAATGTCTGTGAATCCATGTCGCCAATATTTAACTTATAAACTAATATGATGAAATATTGATGCTTTGATCTGACATCAAAAGAATGATGTCACATCAGCCATGGTTCCAACAGGAAGTGATGTCATGCCGATGTCAAGTTCCTCCCCTCCTGTGGTTACTGTTGCTATGCTGTTTTTTAGATTTGTTTGGTACAGTCAAAACTAAAAAAAACCTGAAAAGGTCACACACACATATTTACAGTAAAAAGGTTCTCAAGATAGATAGATAGATAGATACTTTATTCATCCCCAAGGGTAAATTTACAGTTTCCAGCTATATCCACAGACTGATAATAATAACTATAATAACAACAACAGGAGGCAAAATGCAAAAGAACCAATGAAATAATAAAATAAAATAAATAGCAAAATAACAAGCATTGGGTAATTCAACAAGTTCACATGGCTTTCTGATTTCTTTGTCAATGTGATGCTTCAAAGTAAAGTCTCATCTCAGTCTTGAACTGGTGCATGCTGGGCTTTCTATGACACCATTTATGTTTATGGATATAACAGAATTTTAAAAGGAGAAGATTTAAAATAAAAAACAACTTCAGTCCACAATAATTTGTTTCTCATAAAACAAATGATTTCTTGTAAATAAATCTTAGACCCCACAGCACATGAATGTTAAATACAATAATACATCCATAAAATGTTTTTTGGATTTATTATTTTTCAATGGTGACAAAGTATTTATAATTAATATTAAGCATTACAATAGTGCTTTCTATGAGGAGCTACAGAACTCTGAGCAGAACTCTGATAGATCTGTAATTACGTAATTTAACATATATTTGCATCGCTGCCGGCAACAGTCTTAAAAAACCTGGTGGTACTGCATCCAGTTCTGTCATTTAGCTGTAGAAATACTAGCTCAGTTTATGGAAGCAAAGACCTTTTTTATAATAAAATATTGTTTGAATCCAATGGTCACAAAGAATACATTCACCAAGATGACGAGCAAACAACTTTTAAAATGCTTGTTTTCTGAACAAAGTTCGTATTGATCAGGGCTATGCTTGAAACATATTTGTATCAAAGCTGCATTTTACCTGTCTTAACCCCTTTCAATATACTGTATATATACTGGATATTGTATCATTTACATTATCTGTCAACGTCAGTGCAAAGTGTAATTTTGCGTGGCAGAACGTCTTAACTGTCTAAGAATTTTTAAATTGTTGACTTCAGATAATGCCTGATAAACCACCATTGATGAACCCTACCCCTGTAGGTATCTTGATGCTGAGACGAGGATATGGTATACCGATGTTTGCAGGGTCATAACCCTCCCGCTGTCTTCGGTGGGTCTAAATGTCCCCATTCTCCTCCTATGTGTGTAGTCCTTAGAGCCTTCGCGCTGCCCTCGGTGGTTCTAAATGTCCCCCCATCATCCTCCTCCTATGTGTGTAGCCTGTGTTCAAAATGTAATGAAAAAGGCAAACTGAAACTGAACTGAAATAAAACAAATGAACAAATCTTTTATTTTACTCAGCAGTTTATATCAATGGTCAAACTGTATAATGACTAACCTGTAACCTTACTGTATGAGAGAACAATTCACAGAGAGAGAGAGAACAACATTCAACATACAGGTGTCTTAAAGACACACAAACAAAAACATTAAATGGAGCCTATAAAGTTGCTGGCAGGCTCCCAGGTGTCTTCCCAAGTTTTGCCACTGAAAACAAAGAATGAATGCAAAGTGTAAGATCATTGCATATAGCACAATATTAGTTTATATCAATTGGGTATCATAAAACAACAAATGACAGGATTGGTTTTTCAGAAGCCTGGTACTAACCTAGTATGGAAGTAAGTACATACACTACTCACAAAAAGTTAGGGATATTCGCCTTTGGGTAAAATGTATGGAAAATGTAAAAAGTTGATGCTACAGTGATATTATATTATAATTGATTATAGTGATTATATATTATAAAAAAGCTAACAGCTTTAAAATCAGCTAATGTGGATTAAAGTTCTGAGCTCTTACCCCGAGGAACAAGGCAGCCAGTTCACTTTTTTTGTCACTTAAATCTTTATTGACAAATTATTACAACAACAAGAACACATACAAACAAACTAAAATAATAATAAAAAAAACTGCCTGGGGAGAGCATAATATTCTCACAGTCTTACAGATTGGTATATCCACCAGTTATTAATCCAATCCTAAAGATTTCGTGTGTATCTAATTCGTATCTTCCTCTGACATTTTTCAAAACTCACCAGCTCCCCTTTGTTTTCTAACACACTCCAAGCAGTTATTCCTTTCCCTGCCCATTGTTTAAATCTTTGATCATATTTTGCCGGATTGAAATATTTTTGCATCATTCTGGATCTTGTACATTTTCAGTACTTTAAACCACAGATCTTATGTGTGTACTGTAATTGGATCCATATTAATTTTAAGTTCCTTATATGGCTGACTATCACCAACCATACTTTGAATTGGAATTTGGTTTACTTCTTTTTCTATATCTTTACATTTTGCTCTAAATTCTGATTTACACCAACAATATACAGGTCTCAGTTGAGCAGCATAGAAATGCTCCATCAGTTTCGGAAGACCCATACCACCTCTTTCTTTGGGGAGCTGAAGAGTTTTATATCTGACTCTAGGTCCCCCCCCAAAAAACCCCAAAACAAATCTAGAGCTCATTCTATCCTAACCTATGAATTAGCCTCGGGGGATATCCATTGGCAGGGATTGGAACACGTATAAAAATCTGGGTAGTATATTCAGTTTAACTATATCAATTCTTGAGTTTAAGTCCATTGTTAAGGTAGACCATCTTGTTATATCTTTCTGTATTTCTTGTTTTAAATTTTTAGAATTTGCACTATACAGCTCAGAAAGGTTTTTAATGATCATAACACCCAAATATTTAATTGTTTTAAGTTCCAATTCAATTTGTATGATTCCTGGATCTCTCTCGATGGGTTATAGTTGAGTGCTAAAATCTGAGTTTTAGATACATTGAATTTATATCCTGACAGATGTCCATACAGTTCTAGTAACTTCATCAGATTAGGGAGCGTTATGTTTGGTTGCTCGAGGAAAGCTATTATGTCATCAGCAAAAAGCCCAATTTTACATTCGAGCACTTGATGGTGCACTAGAAATTTCTAATTAACGCAGTCAAATGCCTTTTCCGCGTCGATACTAACCACTACAGTACTTTGTTTACTTTTTTGTGATTGGCCATTTATTTGTAAAGTTCTTCGAATACTGTCGTGTTTGGCGACCTGGTATGAACCCTGTTTGGTCTTCATCTATTAATTCTGCTATAAATGTATTTATTCTTTTGGAGATGATGGAAGATGATGGAAGTATATATATATATATATATATATATATGTAAGTATATATTTTATATATCCCCCATATTTATGAAAAAATAATCTATTCTTGAATGAACATTGTGTGTTGCCGAAACGTGTGTGAAATCCTTTTCAAGAGGATTGAGACTCTTCCATATTTCTATCAATCCCATTTCTTTTAAAGATAGCTTTACAAATTTTGATATTTGTTTTTTATTTCCTTTTAAACTTGTTGTATCTAAGCTATGATTCATGACTATGTTGAAATCCCCCCACAGATTCAAGTACCTTCCATTTCTGTTGCAATAACATTAAACAGGCAGTGTTTACTGCTTTCTGGGGGTGCATAAACATTCCATCAATGTAAAAGGTTCATTTTCTAGTTTTCCCCTCACTAGCACTTATCTTCCCTCTTTATCTTTGATTTCCTTTTCACAAATAAATGCAAATAAAAGTTGAATTTGGGATTAATGTCATAACCCCCCTCCTACACCATTGTTTATATGTACTATGAGTTCCTTTATCCACATTTTTTTTAATTTTTCATGTTCTGTCTGGGACAGGTGAGTTTCCTATAAAAATATGAATTGTAGTTTTTCTTTCTTCAATTTTGTTATGACTGTTCCTCTTTTTTTAGGTGTATTTAGACCATTTAGATTTAAGGACAGTATTTTCAGATCATTACACACCATATTACTTCACTATTGTGCATATGTGCTTTCCCAAGCAGCTCAAAAGTTACATGAACATGAACAAAGTTAAGAACATTGTGAACTAAATAGAACTTCCAACAGGGATTATTCTTCTTCTCCCCCAGGTCCCTGTTGGTGGCTGGATGGTAAATCCTCTCCTGTGAGGGCCCATCCCTAGACCTAGAGCCGTTCCTGTTGACCGTGTCAAGCCTAGTCTTGACAAGTCCAACCTTAGTATCCCTCATCCTGTCGGTATTACTCTATATTGGACTGTAATATTTGAAGCCTTTTTGTATTAATTAACTCAACCAAAGGGTCATGCTTCATTTTTACTGCCTCATTAGTCCAATATGATTTGACCCAGGTCAATGTTATTTGAAGCCTTGTTACATTTTTACACAGGTAAGATGTTAGATATAAGGTCTCCTCCCGTATTCTTGCAACTTCTCCTTTGCTCGTTGTGCCGCCATATCCAGTACATCCACAGTTAATCCCCTTGCTCTCATGTCCTGTGCTGCATCCCCCGCGTTGTCATAGCTCTTAACACCGTTGTTCCAGTGGATTCTTATTTTCGTAAATAGGGTCTGAAAACAGATCCCCTTCTCTTTCAATGTTTTCTTGATGCCCAGATATGTTTTGCACTTTTGGACGATTTCTGTGGGATAGTCGTGGTCTAATCGGGTTTTCTTGTTGCCCACCTGTATCCCCTTCTTCTGTCAGACTTTCTGTAGGACCATCTCCTTAGTTTCAAACTTGAGGAAATTAACCACTACTGCTCACCTCGTTTCAGTGCGAGAGCTCTGTGGGCGCGTTGGATTTGTGGATCGGTTCCTTTGGGTAGTTCCAGCTCTTTTTTAAGAAGGTGGTCCAAGTAGTCTGTAATGGAGCTTCCTTCTATGTCCTCAGGCAATCCGAAAATCCAGACATTATTTCGCCGAGACCTCGCTTCGAGGACCGTTAGTTTTTCCTGCATCTGGTGTCTGTTTTGTTAGCTTCATTAGCAGGTCGCTTGCCTCTATGTTATAGTCCTCCAACTCCGCTATGCGAGCCTGCGCCTCGGTTATGCTCGTTTTCTGTTCCTGAAGTTCCTTGTGATTTTCTGTAAGCTTTCTCGAGTTTTCTTTGGGTTTTAAGTGTTTCTCCGGCTTCGGTGACCATTCATCTCAAAGTTCATGGCAATTGTATGTCAAGTTGCTCAATTTGAGTGGTTTTATTTCTACTGACTAGGGCGAGCTAGAAGCTATGCTGCTAACCCATCCGCCATCTTCAGAAAAACCAGCTAACTCACACACACACAGAAACACAGACAAACACAGACAAAAAGAAGTGTTAGCCATTTCAGCAACCACTGGTAAATGAACTGCTATTTCACTCAATTACAACATCTTACCTCCTTTAGTCGTTTCTCTTTTATTTCATTGTGGTGAAATATTTTTACAATTTACAATTATGCAAAAAAAAAA
>NW_023339751.1:22167247-22170250 GCF_004916995.1 Morone saxatilis | reverse complement strand
GTTGTTGGAGTCACGTATGTTCGGCGACATAGCTGGCTATCAGTTAGCCATCAGCTGGCTATTAGGGCTGTAATCTCCCAGTCGATTTATTGGTCGATACGTTCTGGCTCGACCAAAATTCTGATTGGTCGATATTTTGCCGTGTTAATTTTAATTAATAAAAATTAATTAATTTCATCAGGTGGAAAGCACTAATTTCTAATGGGGCTGTCTTCAGAACACCCCCCTTGTTTTGTTTTTTTGGATTAGCGCAACCCACTGGAGACAGATTGAAGTACTAGAAGGCCTTGGTCTGGTGGTTTACTGAATATTTATTTAATTGTGAGTGTTTAATTTACAGTCATTCCTCCTCTACCATGTCAAAGACATCGGCAGTGTGGCAGCATTTTACAAAAATAGATAACGGAAAAAAAGTCGAATGCAAAGTTTGCAAGCAACAGTTTGCATATCGCAGCTCGACTACAAACATGGCATATCACCTAAAAACGGTAAGCTAACTTGTCTGCGTTAGGTTCCCCCATCTGACCCCCATCAGACCATGCTGGATGTTAAGCCTCCTCTATCATCCAAACGCAAAAATAATATCACAGAAGGAATCGTCGACTTTATTGTTCAGCCTCGCTCTGTGCATGTCCTCGCACAGAGAGAGGCTGAAATGATAGTGTCTGTCAGTTATTATAACATATGACAAAAACAATTGTCTAAATTATGTTGTATATTCCTCAACAGTTCTTGTGCTGATATCACTAGTTGACATAAAACTATTTTCGGAAATCATAGGCTATGATATTGCGCAGGTGCACGTGATGCAACGCTGTCAGAGCCGACAGACTCGAGTATGTCATTTCAGTGCAAAATAATTAGGTCAAAAACTATTTAATATACTGCAAATAGCCTACTAGTTTTATTTATAATTCATTTAGGCGGACAAGACTACCAAGTACTGCGCAGCTAATTAATCTAACATCCCCCCCTCTCTGCTATCAGCTATTAATGGTCGTTGGAGTCAGGTATGTTCGGCGACATAGCTGGCTATCAACCCCTATTAGACATTCTCTGCTATCAGCTATAGATATATATCATATATCGATATATATCATATATCAGCTATGTACCTAGCTAACCTGATGGCGGACGAATCCAGCTACTGAAGATTAGTGAGTGAAAGTGGAAAAAGAAGAGACTGCACACATGATGGATGATATTACACATGTATTATTCATGCAAATCTAGAGATCAAGTCGTAAATGTAGACAGTTTCCTGTCAGCTGTTAATTTGTTCTCCTTGTAGCTCAAAGCCCTGTTCCTCTGTCTAATTTCAGCTCCAAGCCTGCACATCACAAATTTTTTAATGGAGATGGACTCTAGGATCCTGGCATGTTCAGGATGGGTGCTGAGGAGGCTATTGAAAGCTTCCAGCCTCCCTAGAGCCATCTCCAAATTGTTGGTGACGTTGGAGTGAGGCCAGAAGGTGTCGATGTTTCTTGTGAACTCCCCCTCCAACAGCTGGATGCACTCGAAATACTCCTGACGGCCTCATCAGGTTGGCGGCCGGTGTATATTTTTTGGCCGCCAGGAAAAGGTGCTCGGCGCTTGCAGCATAGCTGTGGTCCTGGTGTCTTGGACCCAACAGCAGGACTTCATAGTGAGGACATGCCCTCACTGTGAAGTCCTGCTGAAGCATCCGGACTACCCAGCCAGCAACATAAAAGAGGCCCTCCTCCAGGATGCAATCACCAACAGTCTACAAAGTAAGAGAAATACAATGTTACATTGCATATGATAATGTGTTATGTGACTTATGACTGTAGATGTGTGTCTTTGTGCTGTTTTGTGTAGTGCAGATAACCCTGTCTTCCACAATGACACCAGTTCAACATCCATTGGTTCTGCTGTAGATGTAGGTGAAGGAGGCAGGGCCAGTGAGGTGGTCGGAAGCGTCAGCAGACCTGTTGTTGCTGAGGTCGAGGGAGTCGCCCCATCGGATGAGGTAGTCAGAAGTGTGACTCCATCATCCACCTCACAATTTGATGTGACTGAAGAGAGGGCAGGTAGGACACACTCAGTCCCCTGAGAGCAGCGGTGAACTCCCGTGCACTGGGGTTGTATTTGTGCCCACCTTTTCCCTGGACCAAAGAAGAGATTCAACCCAAACAAAAGGGGGAGAAAGTAAGCTGTTTATGATTTTGATTAGGGATTTCCAATGCAACAGTTCACAGGGAGTAGGGAAAGTCCCTCGGAGGGCTTCCAGGAAAACTACTGTACCAATACACTGTACCAATACATGTTTTTTTTGTTTGTCTGTTGTAGTCTGTTGCATTTACCTCAATGCAATCTTGATTCAGTTTTGAGGTGCACTAATACTTCCACATTCCATTCTGGCATGGTGGTGGTTTACACCCAGATCTGGAGAGAGGGGTATAATTTTATATAATATATATGAATTTATATAATAAGTTTATCAAGAAATGCTATTAACAAATGTCATGTTAGTGTGTGCTTCACCTGTTTGTTTGTTTTTGTTTGTTTATTTCATTTGCTGAAGCTTGGTTGTTCACTTAGGCTTTTCTTATTGACTGACCTGAACTGCCAGCCTGCCACCCAGCTTACACAGTCAACAAGGAAGTTCTCCTTCTCCTGGCTGCCTGTACCAAGGGGTCGTCTCCAGGGGTTTGAATCCTTGGCAGACCTAATAAAGGAGTAAGGAATATGTTAAGCCCAGAAACTGGGAGACTGCAAGTAGGGTAGTTGTAGATAGGTAGGTATGGGTAGGTGTGTCGTAGTTAGTAGGTAGGTTGTATGTTTGTGAAGTAAATTTTTTTGTTTGTTTTAGAATTACCTAGAGTTCAGGACATCAAAAAGGCGATTTATTTTGGCAGTAAATTCGGCAGTGTCGTTTGCCTCTGCTGGCAGCCTCTTCAATGACACCATTGCTGAAATTCCTGGGTCACAACAGACGTGAGAACTTCAAGGGGAACTTGGCAACTCTAGCCATTTCTTCGC
>NW_023339751.1:22164520-22167147 GCF_004916995.1 Morone saxatilis | reverse complement strand
AGTTGCAAGGTTGGTTTTCCGCCTGGGGTCGCCTGAGGGGGGTGGGGAGGTCACCATTTTCACCGGAACAAGCCATTTAACCATCCAAATGATTTCTAAACGGGTTTATTAAGCTGAAAAAGTTGCCAAGTTCCCCTTTAATAGGAGGTCAGTATTACATTAGAATCTTCAAAATCTGCTACTAGTCATTGTAAAGATGAATAATGCACATGGAATTTACCTGCAGAAACAGTGGCTAAACACCTGTGTTGCCAAACTAACACGCATTTTTGAAAATGCAAGATATGTGCCTCTCGGTGAGCTTTGGACATCTTTGCCTTGGATCTAAGGATATAAATAAATATGAGCTGGTATGAGAATCATTGCGACAATGTATCTTAGTCATGCCATTCCTCTTCATGAAACCATTTCATAGACAAATCATTACAAATGTGATTGCTGTGTTTACTGTGCTTACCTTTATGTCATATTTGAAAAAGTTGTTCCTGATGGACTTCAGTAGGTGAGGGACATCGAAGACCACAGGAACCCTCTGAACTCCCACCAGAATGCAGTGGGAATCCTTGCCACCTAGAGGGTCCAGGGTGGCCCCAAGTAGATGCAAAGCCTTGATGTTAGTCGTTGCCTGGTCACATATTACTGCCTGCACCTTGGAAATGGGTTAATACATTGTGTCAATACATGGTTTGAGTGTAATTGTAGATTGTTAATGTTGCTGTTAAAAGTCTGTCCAGTACATACTGTCAGCCCTATATGTTCTAGGTTCTGAATGGCATCCTTAATGATGCTGGCGATTTCCACGGCCGCCATAGAACTGGGGGAGAAGAAATAACCCATGGCCTGTTGAAGGACAAAGTTTTAGGTAAATGTTTTTGATATACACAGTAAAAAAAACAATGTTTGTCTTAAAAACAACCAAAAATTTTGTTGTTGGCTTGCCTGTTTCCACTTCCCCAAAATGCCCCTAACCATGATGACCATTGCCTGTTTGGCAGCATAGCCTGAGGGAGATACGCCATAAATGGCATCATTTCTCTTGTCATAGTCAAATTGCCTCTTGATGGCCATCTCATCTAAAACAAGAGTGCATATTCTTTCTGCAGGGGTCATGGTGGAGGCGATCACTCCCATTTGGGAAATGATTCCTTGCAGGAAGCCAGGCTGTTGGAACAAGCTAGTGAAATTAACAGTTTTATGTACATTTTGAAATTGTGAAACTGGGTAATGTAAAGCAGTCTATATTAAATTGGTATTTACAGAGAAGTATCCCACACGTCCTGTAATGTATTGCGTATTGTGGTTTTGGAGGGTAGAGCAAAAATGCTTCTTAGGTATCTGTAAGCCTTTGAGCTGCTGTGGAGTATCTGCAGCCCCAGGTCTTTCAGATTGGTGTTAAACCTCCTTCCTTTTGCCTTTTTCCCAGCCTCCGACAGTTGTGCCCTGATAAAATTCCGGCAGCCTTCAGGACAGCTCTTCAGCATCTCTTCCAGAATATCATGAGGACTATGGAAGAACAGGATGTAGTTGTTAAGATTCAAAGATTTTGTAATTCAAAAGGCAGTGTTATGGGGTGCAAGGTCACAGCTCGATTTGTCTAGGGGTTAAATTAAACTTTTCTTTGTGTTCATGTTACGTCACACATTTCTGGCCCCTCTTGAGTTCTTTTCTCTTTCCCTTCTCCTTCTCTTTCTTCTTCTCCTCCTGCTACTGCTCCTTCTCCTCCTTCTGCTCCTCCTGCTCCTTCTCTTTCTCCTCCTCCTGCTACTGCTCCTTCTCTTTCTCCTTCTCTTTCTCCTTCTCCTTCTACTCCCTCCTCTGTCATATCCTCTATCCCTTCAGGTGCATCCTGTTTTTTCTCTCTCCCCCTCTATCTCTGCAATGTCCCTCTCTTCTTCCTGCTCCTCAGAGTGCCTTCTCTCAGCTTTGCAGGATTAAGTCAGTCAGTTAATCTCAATGGATCATTTAATGTTAATTAATTTAATTTTATGTTCTTGTAAATGTAATGTCATGGTAATGTTCCTGTAAATGTAATGTCATGTTTTGTCTTAATTATTTTATTTAATGTTGGTCTTGTACTGTTCTTGTCCCCAATTGTCATTCTTACCTTCACTTCTTTTCCGCCTTTTTAGAGGAGGGGAGGCAAGAGGTGGTGGGTTGATGCAATCAACCAATGTAGGGATGGCATCGCTGGTGAGTGCATTTCTTCCGTTCCACTTTTTAAAAACATGAACACAAAGAAAATGTATCAGTAATTGTATTATTTTATTATATTTAATTGGATTGTCATTTCCTTCCAACTACACAACTCACTTTTTCAAGGAAGCATTCCTCGAAATGCAGTTCACACACCACATATCCTCCCTGCATTAACTCCTCATGTGACATGGTTTGTCTGAGGTCCTTCCGTCTCATATTTATGAGCCATGTCCTTCTCCTTAAATTGAAACCTGAATTTGATTGGTATTTTTCCTTCTCTCACACATTCATATTATCCTATTCTCACACGTGTTCTTCACTAGCTTTAGACGTTCATCCTCCTCCTCCTCCAACCCCCCCTACAAACACACCACCCTCATCCTGTAGCTGTAGTTGGTACTATAGTGTATTGATGATGTAATTGTAGTATT
>NW_023339751.1:22160889-22164420 GCF_004916995.1 Morone saxatilis | reverse complement strand
TGAAGTGAATAACACTGATTATGTGGTTATCATGGCTCCTGTCAGTGGGTGGGGCTATATTAGGCAGCAAGTGAACAGTTTGTCCTCAAAGTTGATGTGTTAGAAGCAGGAAAAATGGGCTCATAAAAGTCATTCCAAAATTCTCAAAACACCTCCATCATCCACAGCCTTTTCAAGCTTTCCATCAGGAAGAATAATTTTAAAGAAAATGTCATCCTCCACGATACTTTCCTCTGAAACACTTGAATAAGTCTTCTAAGAATCTGTCCACGATGAAGAACAATCATTTTCTTCACTCTATCTCTCTGTCTGGCTTCTCCCTTCAACAAAATGAACTAGGTTCGGGAATCCCAGATAAATATTTAAGGTGTGATGTGTTGTTACAGCTGCTATGTAACGTCACTTTTCCTACAATGTTAGCTAACGTTTGCAATGATGCTAACAGCCGTTTAGCCACTTAAAGCTTCAGGTCCTGGCCTGCACTCGGATACACAACAGCCGTTAGTTTGGCTACAACACAGCCGTTAGCTTAACTACAACACAGCTGATGATGATGATGTTGTTGAAATTAATTTATTAGCAAATTATGTGTAAAATGAATTACTAATGTAAAAAAAAAACATTAAATGTTTATAAAAACATAAATAAATACAAAAACAAAGACCCATCTTAATTACACAAAAATGCATTCAGAAAAACCAAGGGCCTCAGCTTTGAGGGGTTGATCCTGTTTCTCCTTTCTGTAATGATCTGCCCCGTTTTGGAGAAGATTCTCTCTGAGGGGACAGATGTTGCTACAATACACAGTCTGTGTATTGAATGCACAGAGAGCATACACTAACTCCTTCACTTTACGCATGGTTACTCTGGTCTGGTGCTCAGCTGTCACTCTCTGCAGACCCTTGCACAGGATTAACATAAACCAGCACAGCCAAGGCCACAAAAAGAAAAAGGTGTCAGGTACTGCTTTTCATTTTGTATTTGTATTAATGTTATATTTTTGAAGAAAAAAAAGCCTTTTTTTCCTTGAAGTAAATATATGGGTCAAAATCAACCAAGGTAACCAAAAGGTAAGAAACAAATTGGACGATAAATAATTGTTTTGAGGTTATATTATGGACCATATAAGACACAGGTCAAAACCAAGTTTGAGTGGAAATGAGATGAATGCAGGGCTTAGTCTTTGTTCCCGAACCTAGTTATAAAATTTCATTTTGTTGCAGGAAGAAGCCAGACAGAGAGATAGAGTGAAGAAAATGATTGTTCTTCATCATGGACAGATTCTTAGAAGACTTATTCAAGTGTTTCAGAGGAAAGTATAGTGGAGGGTGACATTTTCTTTAAAATTACTCTTCCCGATGGAAAGCTTGAAAAGGCTGTGGATGATGTGTGTTTTGAGAATTTTGGAATGACTTTTATGAGCCCATTTTTCCTGCTTCTAAAACATGAACTTTGAGGACAAACTGTTCACTTGCTGCCTGATATATCCCACCTACTGACAGGAGCCATGATAACCAGATAATCAGTGTTATTAACTCCACCTGTCAGTGCTCACAATGTTATGGCGGATCGGTGTATAATGAACAAACAACGGTTGACTAAGTGATTCAGCTTGAAAAAGAAATATGATACTAATAATATTTAAATGGTATGAATGAATAGAGATAAGGTCCTGTTTAATTAGGCAAATTTACAATTTAATAGGAACTAAAGTTCAAGCAAAGAGGAGTATGTAGTACTGATGGATCAAGAAAGCGAGCGGCAAAAACTTCATGAAACCACTTTTTCTCTACAGGCCAAGGTTGGACCTTTTTTGACCTGCAAGACTATGTAGTCGCTGTCTCTCTGTCTTTGTCTCTCTCTGTCTCTCTTTCTCTCTCCAGGTGGCTGCCTTTTACAATGTGCAGGATTTTGCTGCCAGTGAGCAAAATTCTGTCAGCAATATGCAAAAAAACCCAAACAAAACAAAAAGTGTGATGTGCATGTATTTGTGGGAGAAAACCCACGCAGACACACGGAGAACTTGCAAACAGTTTACAGTAACGTATTGATCACTTTTCGTTTTTTGTTGTAAAAAACTGCAATGACAAAAATTAACCTGTATCATTTCTTTCTGAAGGCTTTCTATGTTTGTGTTAATTGAAATATGAGTAGATGATGTAGTGGGCTCTTTCACTGAAGCCTGTAAGAGAAACTTAAAAAAGGTACACAAATACTAAAGACAGCTGGTTAAAGTACTTCAGTGTGTTGTTGCTCTGCGAAAGAGAAATTCAGATGATAAATGGACTTGTATAACGCCTTCTAGTCTTCTGACCACTCAAAAATGCTTTTGCGCTGTACATGCCACATTCACCATTCACACAGGGATGAGCAACCGCTCATCTTTAAACATAATAGACATGAATGCAAAAATGCTATTTTGAAAGGGATTGATTGGTTTTAAATGCAGAATTTAATTTGGACATAGAAGTGAGATACTTTCCTCCAAGCATTGTGTCTTCTTCAGCTTGTGTATAAAGTTTGACCCAGTGAGCCAAATTTTGCAACAAGTGTGTCAGCACTAAATATAAATAATATGCAAAAAATGTAAAACAAACAAAAAAAGGTAATGTGCATGTATTTATTTTAATAATACTATAAATAATATTCATAATGACATTATAAATATTATTTATGATAATTTCTCCTCTCTGTCACCAAGGTTTGCCTGGAGGTCTTCGATCTTCTTCTCACTGTCCTTCGTCCTTCTCTTTTCCTCGTCTGAAGCCTCCTGGAATAACTCATCAAACCAGGCGCCAAAAATAGAGAACCTCCCTCTTCTGCACTTCTCCTCCAGCTTGTCACTTTTGGCATTTAGCTCTTTGACAGTTTCCTGCAGCCTCTCACTCTGCTCTCTGAGAACCTGGTTCTCTCGCTGTAAGGCTTCAAAGGCCTGGTCGTGGTAAAAGTAGACCGTTGTTTGCTTCTCTTGTTTCTCTTGGTTCATTTTGTGTTTTTTGCTTCTGAAAGTAACAAATACAACTTCCTGTAATACGGTAACAGAAATGGTCTGTGAATCCACGGTCGGCCAATGATTTAATTATAAATAATATGATGAAATATGTGATGCTTTGATCTGAATCAAAGAATAATGGATGTCAGCATCAAAGCATGGGGTTCCAACAGGAAGTGGATGTCATGGCTGATGCAAGTGTCCTCTTCTCTCATAGTAACGTTGTGCTATGCTGGTATTTTAAATTTTGTTTTGTACAGTCAAAAATAAAAAAAACCTGAAAAAGGTACACACACATATTTACAGTTAAAAAAGGTTCTTCAAGTTTCACATGGGCTTTATTAAGGCATAGGCGGGTTAGTTCAGGCAGGGCCAGAAAGTCAGGCTCAGCTCTCAATTTCAGGCTATATCATATGATCACAGCTAGGTCCATAAAACACAACATCAAGCTGATGGGTCAGGCTGTGATTCCTCCTAAAATTCCTATTGGAAACCATAACACAGTCAGGCTGACAGACTCGGACTGATTCCGCTCAAGC
>NW_023339751.1:22152121-22160864 GCF_004916995.1 Morone saxatilis | reverse complement strand
GAAATAACACTTTGGGGCTTTCGTTGAATCTGCCGCACAATCCTGGGGGTCCTCATCCAAATGATACAATTGGATTGAGTCTAAAAGAACAAGGGAGCAATTAAATTGTCAACTTGTCAACAAATTGGTAAATTGTTAAATTAATAATGTAATAAAAATAAAAAATAAATAAAATGTCAACAGCAAATGGTGAAAACCACTTATAATGTTTGCTTTTGAACAATCATCTGCCAAAATATAAACAAAATGTGTGGAACCTGAAATGGACATCATTATTACCTGTTTTTTTTTTTTTTAGGCCCATGGTGGCCTCTCCCCCTCAGACTGGATTGGTCGGTGTGTCAACAAATCAGCTTTTATATATCTCCCAGGCTCCTCACTGCCTCATCATGACTATCTACAAAACAAACGAATAACAAGTACAGTCAGAGAAATATTGTCAGACAGGGTATGATTCTTGTTTGTCAAAAGCAAATTTGGAAACACCCACCACGAGTTATGAGGAGACGGATTGGTTGGTGTTGCGTGCCCATCCATGTCCAGCTGTTCTCTATTCAAGGATGCTGCATTCAGCCTAATAGAGTCCTTTAGGAGGTATGGGGCCAAGAACTTTTTACCCCTTCAACCCATGTGTTAGCACAATTTTCAGTTGCACCACTGCTGAACGTATAACGCACCACTGGGTCATTTTTTTTTTAAGGCAGGGGATTCAAAAGAACTGTATAGAACACAAAGCACACCAAATTAAAACTTATAACACAGGTATAGTTAGCCACATTGTGGTGTGTGTGTGTGTGTGTGTGTGTGTGTGTGTGTGTAGGCATACATGGCTTACAAAACCAATTTTCAGGTTTACTCACCAGCATTACAAGACCAATCAGGTTAAGGAACCAATTTTGATGGTCTCGTAAACATAAAACGTTATAATGTTATAATTATTGAATATTAATTGTATAAGTCATTATGAATATATGTGTGATTACATAGTTTCTGGTGTTATCAGTTAATATAGTTGTTCTACTGTTATGGCCCACCCCCTGCCTTTCTGACGTTCATACATATTGGTCTCACAAGGCAGGATGTGTTTGTGAGACCAAGATGTGTGTGTCCCACAGCGACACCAGAGGCTGCAAGAGACATTGCAAGTTATACATGTTTCCACGAAAATATACTCAGAGTTCAGGGTTAGACTCAGAGTTTGTTGAATATCCTGTCTGGAATATCCCTCTGGTCTAAGATTGAAGCAAATGTCAACATTGCTTTTCTCTTAACTGCCTGATGGAAGCTGGAAGCAAACTTCAGCATCGTCTAACTTAAGCTGTGTCGGTGCCTAGCAAAATACCTTTTTAGGCCACAGCTAAAATGAGTTCTGATAATGCTGTATATTTGTAAGGACTGACTTGACATGATATTTTGCAGTGAGGCAAGGCAGACTAGACCCCATTTGTGATGCACAACATCACGTAAGACTGAAGAAGGACAGAGCGTTGTGTGTCTGGAGATACATCGGCCCCATCAAAGGTAAGTTTTTGCTTTAAACCCTGTGTGTACTTGCGTACTGTAAGTGCTTGAGTTGAGATTCGATGATGTCTGATGTCTTGTGTCTCAAAGACCCCAAATCACAATAAGCTTGAATATTATTAATTTCCTTTTTTTCAGTTTTTGGTCATTTTTAGGTCAGTTTTAGTAGTTTTTGGTCAATTGTGGTGAGATTTTGTGTCTCCCACAGTCTTGCTCAAAGGGGAGTAGATTCAAACACAGGAAGTGCTTTAAAATGACCTGAAACAATGCTAAATACTGCTTCTGTATATGACTAGGATTCAGTATGGCTTGTGTGTTTTTTGTGTTTGCATGATCATGGTGTTTGAGGCCAGTGTTTGGCATATGAGGACAACAGTGAAACAGTGTGAACCAGTACTTTAGTACAAAGACTTGTGTGTGTTTGTGTGTGGCCCAGTGATGGTTTATAAGGACAGAGTTAGGCATACAAGGTCATACAGTAAAATACAGTATGTCACATCACAGTTTTGCACGACTTTAAATATTGATTTACAGTGTTGGGCAAGTATTCAAAGGGAATGATTCTTTCAGCTGGGAACACGAGTGGATTACCAGACTTTGGAAGAATTTTGGAAATATGCATTGTGCTGGCTACTCATGTTTGCTTAATTTTTGAACTGTATACAACATACTATGTGGAGCATCTGCAGAGTTACCAGCTTGTGAAGAAAAGTCTTCCTTGTCTGTTGGTGAAACCAGAGGATCTCAATGACATGTACCACTGGTGTCATACTTCATTCAGGGCCACCTCTTAGTAACTCCTAGAACATTCTTGCTGAAATAAACCTGCTGTAAGTAATTGCACATTCATATTAGGGTTGAGCGGTTTTGAAAAATGTCTAATTGTGATTATTTTTGACCGATATTGCAATTAAGACAATTAAGGGAAGGGTTATTAGGGGGAATGATCATTTTTACATAATTATTATTTTTTTCAACAGATCTGCAACACATTCTACTTTGACAATATTACAATATAGAGTGTATAATGTTCAATCTGAAATGTGTAAATTCAATTAAATGTTTATTACTATGTTTCATTTGGGCTGCCTGCAGTCTGGTCTAGGAGAAGTTTGCTTGAATCCTGTTTTTGTGATTGAAAATATTTAAGGACAAATGGGAGACTGAATAGTTTGCATAACAAATATTTATACTTAAAAATGTTTTTTTCTTCTTTTTTCTCTTTTTCAGGTGAAAGTGGTCAACAATGCTGCTACGAGTCATCATATCAGAGCATGAAATCAGATGTCTTTCAATTGAAGACATCCCCACAAGCGTTGAGGAGCTGTACCAGCTGTTACGAACAAACCTTGGCCTGAGAGGTGGATTCATTTTGCAGTTTGAAGATCCTGATTTCAACAATCAGTTGTGCAATTTGATAGACATCAAAGACCTTCCTGTGGAGCGAGCAACATTAAAAGTATTGTTCACAGCTGATGTCTCAGATTCTACACTGGACACAAGCAGCTTGCCATCTGTTAGTGGGGATTCTGTCGAATGGCCTGACCCCTTCCCAATTACAAAGTTCTCACATGATGTGGCGCTCCAGTTGCGAGAAGCAAATTGTCGGTATGCTAAAGATGGATCTGTGATGGTGATTCCTAAAAGTTTAAAGACTGATATCCTTGACACACTTGCAGACAGTATGTCGAAGATTAGTGCTTATCCTTGGAGGGATCACTATGAGAGTGTAGCCAAGGCACTTGTGGAGAAGCATCCCAGTCTGAAGGAGCCAGGGTCTGAAAAGGGATAGTACTCCTGGTTTCATAGCCTGAAATTTAAGCTATCGGCAAAAGTTGAGTGCAGCAGGATGCCCTGAGTTGGTAATAAACAAAAGAAAAGGAGGAAATACAAAGTGACGACATGTAAAGAAGTCAAAGAAGGGTGAGGTCAACTAGTCCCAAGACTGCTGGAGGTATACAAAGCAGACACTAAGTCTGGAAAGTCTGCCCTGGACACTGTCGGGTCATCTGCTGTAAAATGAAAGGTTAAAATCATGAACTGATACTACTCAACCCAACAGAATTGTTTTTCAATTTTTCATGCTGAAGTAACCTTGGTAAAATCTTTTGGCCGTTTGGGGATCATAGCACATGAATGTTGCCTCTCATATTTTTAATGTCCCAGCTGCCGCTTGGCCTGATGGCAGAATTCATGCACAAAGTACATACGATAGAAATGTTGCACCTTGTAATAATAATAAGACTTTAAGGAACAAAACGTGTCTTACGTAAGTGGCAACAGAAGAACGTAACATATTGAATGTAGGGCCAGGACCCAGATTCAGTCCTTCCCAGGCATCCTTAAAATACTCAAGTTTCAATAAGGGCCCTCCAACAGTGGTATGAAAAAAACGTGGATGCCTCTGAGCCTCCCTCAATTTGACCACGAAGTCTGTTGTAATGCCTGAACCAGGCATACTCCTCTGGTTTCAGTGGTATGGCTGCTTGTCCAAAGTATCTCTGGGTTTTGTGCTCCTGAATCTATTTTAAAAAGACATTTGTGTTTCTAGCTAAGTTGTTAAACAATAGATGCATGTTGTGTTCACTTGTTTCATTTTAATATTTGTACTTACACAAATGACACGACAACCTCTTGTAGTCTTTTCAGCAGTCTTGACCTCTTTCTCGGTCATGTTGATAATTATGTCATGGCTCTCCTCCCCTCCTACTCCCTTTACTCCTTCCCTGTGTGTCTCTGATGAGGGTGCGGCCTCTATTCACCTCACCTGTGTCTCACCTGCCTTCAATCAACTCATCACCCTCAGCCCTCAAGAACCCCGTCTTCCTTCCATTCATCACCAGATTGTTTCAGCCAACGTGGTGGTAACTCTCGTGGCTCTTTTCAGTGTTTTGCTTGTTACTACAAGTCTACTTGTGATTTACCTGTGCCTGCTCCTTAGCCTGACCATTTCTCTCCTGCGTTCCAGGGACCCTCGCACAGTTTTGTTTCCAGAGTCAGCTCTCCTGTGCCCCCGTGTCTCCGGTCTCTTTGCCTTTTCACCTGCCTGTTCCTGCTGTGGCCGCCCCTCATCCCACCCAGTGTGCGTGTTGAATAAAGACCACTGAAACGGTCTATCCTGTCTGTGTGTCTGTTCCTGGGTCTAGACACTAGCCCTAATAAATTACACCCTTCCAATGTCCAGTCGTTGCAATGAGAAACCCACCAAGTAGTCAAAAAAACAGTCTGACTTTCCTTATGTTATGTGTCTCCTCCTGAAGATCATCTTTAAAGAAGAGGAACAACATTTTGTGCATGAGCGTTCATTTAGCAACTCTATTTTCCACTACCATAAGCCACCAAACAATAATTCTGTACAAATTGGAAGACATCCAAGTTAGCAGACAGCACATAGGCATGAACCCAGTTTCTAAATATAAGTCAATCTAAAATCTTCAAGGGCTCCTCAACACAATTTGATTTAATATATTTAGAACCAATTTACAACAAAAAGCCATCTAAAAAACCAAAATAAATCCCCTTTGAGCAATCTCTGAGAGATGTTTGAACAACTGCTGTGACTATTGATCCAATATGCTTTGGTGCCTTCTCTATGAACCGAGAATCTTTTATGGCCTTGACATGTTTGTCTGAAGAACAAAAAAACAAACAAGAAACAACTACTGTTCAGCATATAACTTAAATTATGAGATTTTCATTAATGGAGGTGAATACTGAACTTGCCAGACTTAGTACGTCCACAAGGAGCTGGTGCCCAACAACATCTCTGCCAATGTCTTGGACATGTGCCCTAAGCTCCACCGTCAGGGCCTTGATTACCCTTTCACCAAGCCTCACACAACGCGGCTTCATGTTGGACAGATATTTTAAAAATGCAAAACATCCATTAAATATATCCATTGGGTTGTGGGTTTGAACCCTTTTTGTTGCAGGTTGGCTACAAACCTTTAAGGTCAAAAATAAGCATTGGTTCATGTCCTCTCATAGTCAATAGACAATCACAGATAATTCTTCAAATTTTGTAAACTTACCTTCTGACTCTTGAAATATCCTGCAGGTACAATAGATTTCCATTTGGATTGGGGGAGTTTGCCATGAAGTGGAGGAAGTGGAACACATGAGTGGCACGCTGCTTTGCATTTTCCTGAACTTTCCTGGGAGGGTTGGCACCTTCCACATGGCCTTTTAAAGTCATTTACCAGTTTCACTGAGGGATATGTAAGTAGAATGAAATGACCCTCACATTTGTACGCATTGTAGAAGAATGCAGCTGCTTCAGCTCATCATTTCATTCAATTTCGCATTCAAGCAGCTGCCTTGTCACACGAAGCTCTGCAAACAGAGACTGACAATTTTCACAACCATCTGCAGGTGTCCCTGGAGGAAGGCGGTGTTTTTATTTGACAATGGAGCGGGGAAGTTTGTTGGCTAAGGATGAGGATGGTATGTTACTCAGCGGCAAAGGTGAAAGAGCAGTGACAGCAGTTGGCGATCCTCTTGAAGGGGACATGGATGGTCCACAGTCAGTGGGTACTGTTAGAATCAATAAACACTACATTTATATAACTTTTAGTGTAACTAATTGCCGCCCAAACTTCTACATAGTGATTGGATGTCGATGATGCTGCGCACACTGATTGGATGTGGGAACCGACCTCTGGGTAGGTCCAGTTCCTGGGTCCATTCGTAGCCATCTACTGCTTAGTCTTGAATCTTGATCTGTTGCACTGCTCAACAATAATTTTTCAAATATGCCACCTGTACAATCAAAGTATAAGTCCTACTTATTGGTTAATAACAAGAAAATACCAAGGACAACAGAATACAGACACATGAAGGTAATTATAAGTGGTATCATTTTTTTAAATTATTGATATGTTTTTGTTATTCTTACTATTCTTACTATTATTATTATTATTATTATTATCAGGCCTATTAATATTATTATTATTATGGTAGCCTAGTAGTTGTCCTACTATATCTACCATAATAATAATAATAATAATAGAGAAGAAGAAGAGGAGTAGTAGTAGTAGTAATGTTATTAATAATAAATATTAGGCATGATATAGGATAATAGCAAGTAGCAGGCTGAGAAATGGAGAAAGCTACCAGATATTCATGATAACTAGTAGGCAAGTATAGGCTAGCTGCACCATCTTATAGGCTATCTATACTGTCTTGAAATTGTCTTTTGTTTCAGGGAAAAGGCAGAAAACGGTACAAGCAGTACCTTTACAGCACTGGCGTTGAAGTCCCGAACAGAATTTTAGAACGTCATGACAGAGAAGTAAGCTAGCCTATGATGATGATAAGTATTTTTTTTATGCTTATGACATTGTCTATTGCATGGATCACAAGGTGTGATGGACATTTCAGCCAAATTGCTTTGACACACTGCAAAAACTGCTTATCAAATAAAAATAAAAAAGTGTTATTTATCTTATATCAAGATCAAAAAAGTAGTTGGTATTGTTTTCAGTTTAAAGAGACTTACCTAACCCTTTCTCGTAAAATCATTTGACTTAATCTACAGTTTGACTTAAGACGTCTCATCCTGAAAACAAGTGAATTTGTCTGCTAGTGCGTTAAGCAAATTTGTCCTAAAAACAAGTAATTTTGTCTCGTAGTGCGTTGAGCAAATTAGTCTTGATAAGACTCCTTCAAAGTCCTCTTAAATTTAGTCAAAATGATCTTTCAAGAGAGCCAGGTAAGTCTCTTCATACTAAAATCAATACCAAATAGATGTTTTTATCTTAATAACACTTGGTTAGATTTTATTTTCTGCAGTACACTGACATAGATGGTGATAATTGTTTTGCTTACAGCCTCCAGCTCACCATGATGCACCACTGCAGTCAACAGCAGGAAAACGGAAGAGTGCTGACAGTAAGGTCAGGACACTGACAATGCATAATTCATTCATTATAGCCTATTGTCTACTCTTTAGTTTTTGACTGGAACAATGTGACCAACCATTGTTGCAATACTTAAATTTGGATGGTTTCCTGTAGACAGCAGTAGGCCTGTGGGCCAGTGTATAGGCTAATGTAATGAACTGTAACTACCCATTTCTTCTTTGTGTATGTCTGTGGAAACTTATGTCCAGTAATAACAAAACAATCAGTCTTGGAACAATGTATGATATTCACATAAATCATACACCAAAATGCTCAGGATGTATGTGTGTGTGTAATACAATATGGGGTAGAGTGTAGTACAACAACATATCTAGTAGTAGTAACCTATAGGTTAGTGACAATAGTCTGCAGAATTGAAAAACATGGAGGTCAGGACACAGGTAATACACATTTGTTCACTATGTTAGTTTATTGGTATTTCATATTTAGAGGAACTGACTCCTACAACGTAACAAACTAGCTACACACATTGTTCAAATTTCAGAGTGTAACAGTTGGAGCAGGTTGCTTTACTTCTAGTGCTTTAAGATCACACTCAATATCAAAATAACACTAGATTCAGTGACTAACTTCCCACACACTTTGTACCAACTTCAGAATGGATCAGCTGCCGAGGACGATGTGGTTGATATAGGAGAGCACCAGACCATGCAAGGACCAGGGGCTGAGAGACCCAACCCAAATCCGTCACAGGTAAGATAACAATTACTTACAGGCCAGCATCTTTGTGAGATTAGCCTTCTCTTACAGGAGTGATTTGCTATGATGACTTGATGCACGCATTATCAAAAAAACTAATTTCATTCCTCTGCCATAGAATAGAATAGAATAGAATAGAATAGAATAGAATAACATAGACTTTATTATCATGTCAGGCACTTCCATTTTGCTTAACAGGCTACAAGAAAGCTGAATTGAGATCTCTGGGTGACATAAAACCGTGCCCAAAGAGTGCATCAAGGCACAAGATTCTAGCAAATCCTGATCATAGTGATAACTAGACATAGCATTTTACTATATGGTCTGATGTTTGAACCTAAAAAAACATTGAAATACTGTGTTGGACGCCCCAAAACTAACTGTACACACAAGGAATCCCTAAAATATCTGTAAATTAAAGTTCAGTGATTCAGTGATGACAACTTATCAAAACCCATCAGAGCACAGAGACTAATACTCAACCCAGGAAAGATCCAAAAAATGGTGCTCGATTCCAAGGGTTTCCAAACTAATGCATACAAGGACATTTTATGTTTTATCATATTTAGCAAATAACATATTACAAATAATTATAATATTTA
>NW_023339751.1:22146207-22152098 GCF_004916995.1 Morone saxatilis | reverse complement strand
AATGTGTACTGTGTCATTCATATAGGGCATTTTTAAATTATTAGAAACTTGACAAGATATGACAAACTTGAATAATGTTTTGTCCATTGTACTGAATGTTCTATTAATCTCAATGTGTAATTTTGTAGGATGGAAATTGTGGAGATGACCTTTTGTACCCTGGAGCACCAATTACCAAAGGTCAAAGTTTGCTCCTTCTAATGGCCTTCGTCCTGAGGCATAACCTGACCGGGATTACTCTGGACCATCTTTTACGGATTTTCCATGAACTTTTCCCTGCACTGATACCAGCAACCTCTTTTCTCTTCCATAAATCCTATGGCCAATATGGCGGGTATGTGCCCCATTTGACACAGTGTGTTCTGTGTGAGGCAGAATTTGATGTGGATGCTAGTCTAGAAAAGGGTTCATATTTTTTGGTGATCAGTTTATCTCTGCCAATTAAAGAGATTCTGGAAAATCCCAACATCAAAATCCAAACACATACATCAACTCCAGGTTTAATTTGTGATGTGCAATGTGGAGGGGAGTATTGGAGGCTAAAAGACAGTGGAGAAATAAGTGATGATGATATCAGTCTGATCTGGAACACTGATGGGATCCCTGTTTTTAAAAGCTCTAGATGCCAAATATGGCCTACTCAGTGCCAAATCAAAGAACTACACCCTACAGACAGGAAGAACAACATATGTGTTCCTTGTCTTTGGTTTGGAGAGAGCAAGCCTAATATTCAGACTCTCTTAGTTCCATTTGTAAAACAGCTGCAGGAACTTGAAAGTCATGGGATCACCTGGGGAGATGGTTGCACTTCAAAGGTGCATGCACTTGTTTGTAGTGCAGATTCAGTTGCAAGGCCACTTAAATAAGAAGCAGTTCAATGGTATTTATGGATGTGACTTCTGTTACCATAGAGGTGGAGGCTCATATCCCTATGTAAGTCCTGAACCCCGTCTGCGTACAGAAGTTGAGCATATTGACAATGCTATGAATGCAACACCACAGCAGCCTATCATGGGAGTGAAAGGCCCAAGTCAACTAAACTGACCAACTGAGATCACAAGAGTACCACGATCTATGCGAGAGAAAAAGTTCTGGAAGGCGTCTGAGTGGAGGTTATTTCTTTTGTTTTATGCTTTGCCTGTTTTAAATGGCATCCTCCCCAGAAAATACTGGAATCATCTTTTCCTTTTGGTTTTTGCAGTCTATCATCTCCTGCAAGAAAGGATCAGAGAGGCCGAGTGCAAGTGTGAGGAACTGGGGACCACTGTGGGCCACATCCACATTTTCCTTTGAATCTTTTAACGGCACCCCTGACATATTTCAATAGCACAACTCATGTCCCTGTGCAAATACTGAAAAGGTACCTTAGGGAGAGGAGTCTCACAAAGAAAGGTGCAACAGTGATGCAAAATGCGAATGAGGATGTCAAAGATCTTTTCTCTGAACTACAGGGCAGAAAGTGTTCTACTGACAAATCAGTTCAAATCAGTGCCCATGTCAGAGTTTTCGGTAAATCAGTACAGACAGATGTTTTGGTTTTACACATGCTTGCAATAGATGACCTACTAGGTCTAGAGTGAAACAAGCCTCCTACTACAACCGTTTCATTGTGAATGGAATACTGTATCACTGTGACACAAACAGCCGCCTTCAGAAAAGAATCAACTCTGTTGTAGAGTTGCAGAATGGGACATTAGTCACAATGGTGAGTTTGGTTGTTTCTGGTGCAACACACTGTGTTTTGGTCAAGGAGCTTGTTAAGTCTGGAAGGAAGCTGTGCAGAGACACAACACTTAATATTGCATCAAGCTTTGTGTATGAAGTGTCTGAGTGCAATATAGTGTATGCCATCCATCCAGAGTCATTGGCACGCAAATGTGTCATGGTTGAATCCAGGGAGAAGGTATATGTTATTCTTCTACCAAACAACATTGAACGAGACTAATGTGGCTGGGCATCAAGGAAATTGCTGTAAGCTGAGTACTGCCAATAAGTCCTGAAATTCTGATACCTATTGAATTGACATGTAAATACAATATTTGTACAAAGAATTACTGTTCTTTACCTGTTACATAAAGTGACCCTTCTGTCAATCAAGTGTTTGTGCATTAATAAATGATGGTAACAGTGTAGACTTGTATGTACTACCTCAACAAGACGTGGAGCCTAATGAAAAAATATTATTTGAACAAAATACACTTACTTAGTCCACACTGCAGCATTTTATCATATTACCCTTTCAGAAATCAGCCTAATAATGTAAATACACGTTCCATTAGTATGCTACAGTAAATTAATACATTTCCACTAAGAGCATTTGCATTTTAGCATATTTTCTGAAAGTACTTTGAAATGCTAATAAAAGTACACTTATATTGTAGTGCACTTTGTTTACAGTGTACTAAGATCACACTACTGATTAAGTGAAATCAATGTACACTTTCAAAAATTATACCAACTCTGTATTACAAATAAGTGTACTTACTAAAAGTACACTAAATTACCACTATAAATGTTTCTAGTTTAACATATGTTATGAAAGTACTCTGATATGCCACTAAAAATACACTTATTTTAGAGTGTACTGTGTAAGTGTACAGAAGTAACACTTCTAATAAAGTGAGATCATAGTACACTTTCAAAAAGTATACTAACAATTGATTTCCAAAAATGATACTTCCCATAAGTACACTGAATTACCACTCTAAGTATGTTGAATTTAATACACTTAAAAAAACTAAACTTCTATAAAATTTAAAATACACTAACAACAAAGTACACTTTTAAAAAGTACAATTAAAAAACAATTTGATTATTACAAAATTAGTATACTTACTTTTTGAACTCTGAAGTTGAACTTAATTACATCTATTTTGAAGTATACTTTTTAAAGTACATACTAAATACACTTCAAATAAAGCACAAAAACCGAGAAGCATACTTGTTTTATACTTCATGTACTTTATTCATATTACTAATACACTAAAGTATACTACTTTTTTACCTGGGTAGGTTTCTGAAAGAAAAGAGGACAACATTGCTTTAAATTTAAATTTATTTTGTCTAACTCTGTTCTACTTTACAGTTTTATACCTTATGTAATATCTTATCTACTTCTCCTTTGCTTTATTTTTTAGGATGACCAACAAATCAATATAAATACAGCAGTCAAATACATACCTCCAACCCATGGACCTTTTAACAGGTGCTTGTCAAGTCTGTTGATATGTTTAGACTCGCATAAGTGAACTGGACAGTCCAGATTTGCCTTAAAGCTGGGGAAATGACACCAATGAAAAAAGGCATATTATCCAGAGAATAGGACATTGCCTTACTGAACAGCAAAATGTGGTAAAAGTCCCTGTATTAATTCATTATGGATTTACCACTGTAATATTAAAAAAGTCCCGATTACGTGTGTGTGTGTAAATGGTAATATTCCCACTTACTGTCTGTGAGACAACTTGCTTAAAAGAATGAGCTCTTCTTTGTTTTTCACCTTCTCTGTGACTTTGAGATGCTGTATTATATCCATGTATCTAAGTCCACAAATAGGACACTGATGCCCAGCTGTTTTATTGCTGGGCCTTTTTCTGGGGTGAGGAGACTTTGCTGGCACAGGATTTTTCTGTGGCTCGGCCTCCTCTGGTCTCTGTGTTTAAATGGAAGAGATATTTTTATTGATGTTTTGGTCAGACAAATACAAAACAACTGTTACATTATTACAGTTACATGAATAGGAGTTACATTGTGTCTTTTGTCAGTATTTGCCCAGTCTTAAAAAAAATAAAAAGGAGTTTGCAGTCCAGCAACAACGTACAACTCAAGCCAGACCTCCAACAAAAAACATAGATCCACAAAACAAAAAATAAAGCGAAAACACACCACCCTAGAAAGTCTACATAGTATACACATCCTGTACCTGAACCAAATAAAAGATTATGCAGAGGTAGGTAGCGTCATCCTTTCATATCAAGCAATTGAGCTAGGAATGGTCCCCAAATTCATTAAATAGATCTTCCCTCCCAGCTACTCTATAGGTGACCCCAGGGACGGACTGGGACTAAAAAAAAGACATTATCTGGTAGTAATCCCAAAAGACATAATGAGGGGTTTTTGATCAAATGTGTGCCCAACATCTTATTCAAGAACACAATTATTGCATTCCACATGTTATTAGTCTTATCACACTCATATAACATATGCACCAGAGTTCCCACCTATTACATCTCCAGCATATATCACAATCTTTGAGTTTTAGCCTTGCTAATTTGGAAGGAGTCCAGTAGGATCTATTTAATATCGTATAACAAATGAGTTGTGACTGTGTTTCACGTAAGTAACAGTAATGACATGATGATTTACAGAAATACAAACTTAATCATGTCAAATTTTGCACTAAAATTAGGCGAAGTGCTACTTTTTTTGTCCAAGAAAAATGTTTTCAAAAGTAGTGATAGTGGCATCATCTCACCTGTTATTGCTGTTATTTTTATTAATATGCACAGAACTGAATTGCTGAGGTTTGCACAATAACTGCCCTTGTTTGGAGATAATAGTAGCACAGACCTCTATATATTCACAAGTTGTCACACCCTTTTCTCTCCCTCACTATTTTCACTAATTCTATCATTATCATATTAACTTCAAGGTTATGTTAATTCATGTGTTTCAGCTCAAGTTGATACATTTGATTTATAAAATGTTGTTATTTTTCATGTATATCTACAACTGCCTATTTACATACTGGTGTTTTACATTCAGCATTAGCATATTAAATATTTCCAGAAGCATCTTAAAACAGCTATAATAATGAAATTGGTTCACATGCATTTACTTCAGTTGATTCTGAGTGGATAGTGTAGTCACATGAGAGCTGATAAACAGGAAACCTAACATGTGAAGCTGCACAGTAAAATAAATAGTCCTATAAAGTGGATCTGTCTCCCCCTGGTTTTTCTTTTTATCAAGAGTAATTGACTACTGTCTATTGAACCCTCATGTTATATTAATGCAATATAATTACAAAGCGACTATTATTTTTTTGCTATTATTATCATTAGGTTGCTCAATAAATCCAGTTATAATTAGATTGTCAGACCACTGCATGAAGACACGTTGTTACACATGCACCCTCTTCACTCCCTGCAGGTTTCAGTAATGGAAATATTACAGGGTTCTTGCACCATTTTAAAAGTAAAATTTAATGCTTTTTAAGACCTTTTTAAGACCTCAACAAATATAATTTAAGACCCAAAAATATCATAACAATTTCTTAGGAATACTCAATGGAAATCAAAACTTAACGTTTTCCATTTGTTATCAATTATGTGCAATGTGTAAACTCTGCAAAAATACATTAATCATTATATAATTGGTATATGGGACACTGAATTTAAATTTAGTGTTCAGTGAATTCAATTCAGGTTTGTTTTATCACAAACGGCAGACATGTAGTTATGATACAGGATGCCTTCTCATTAAAAATGTGAGCTTTGATATTAAAATACTTTATGCAGATAGTAACAGTGCTGGTTATGTGCTCTGTTGCAGTCAGTCTGTGCTCACTGTGGTCTTTCTATGTGTGCTCTATAAATTTAATGGTACAGTTTGCAAATTAAACTAATTATTCCCTATAGGTTTGTATTACTAAACTGGTAACAATTCATGTATTTTGTGATAATAAAACAGACACTGTGTATTTACAACATATGCTTGATTCTGCTTCGCTAATTTACAGCCCTTACTGAATGTTTACCGTGTGCTATGGCAACAAAGATGACATCCTATCATTAGCAGCTACCATTTGCACCAATTTCAAATCACCAGATTCAGCATACTCATAAACAAAATAAACCACATCTACTATCATGTTACACCCTTAACTCTGA
>NW_023339751.1:22143244-22146182 GCF_004916995.1 Morone saxatilis | reverse complement strand
TTGTGTTCGTTACAGTTCGGACCGTACTGAGACAACAGGATAAGTAAAGGCTAACGTATTGAAAGTGTACATATTGTGGTCGGTGAAAGCAGCTTTGCTTGCTGAGCAAACTAAGATGACCAGTTGGCTCGATAAAAGTGGTATACTTTTATTTTTAGCCTAGAGTATTTGAGTATATATTATTATTATAGCTCAGGAATGCAATGACTTTTGTAGTATATTCGTCGCCTTCTCAAGCACTAATTATGGACTTTATTCTGCGATAAATCTTAATTTAACGAGGAGCTATTATTATACGTAAATGGAGACACAACTTTGAATTCTCTTAATTCCGTCGATGTGTTCGTTCGTGAGGAGCTACTAGTGTCCCCATGGATATCTGCAATGTACTTCTCAGGAGGTTATCCTTGTGCAGAACATGGCGCCCATTCTGAGGCTACCAGCCCCCAAGTGCCTACCCCTGGTCCTCTACATGTGCTAAGTCGTGATCCTGGTCTATTATGACCGTCCTGACGTCATTTATACAACTTATCTATTCTCTCTATGAGAGAATGAGACAAATGGGCAGCAATCTGAAGCACCGACTTGTCCTTATTGATCATCTAATTCTTTTCTCTATTCAATAAAGCGTGTATCTCTCAAAACTTACCCATATCACCTCTTACTATGAGAATTATTGTGTGCAACTTCAGTTCTAAAGAGCCACCCTATCCAAGTGAGAGAGCCTCAGTCGTTTAAACACATCTGTCAAGGTGGCGGAGGGAGGTGTATTGTCGAGCGGTCCTTCGGGATGCTGAAGACTAGATGGAGGTCCATCTTCTTCAAGGCTCTGGAGGTGGCTGTGACATACGTGCCGGAGGTCATCGTCTGCTGCACTGTTCTGCATAACATATGCATGAGCAACGGGGACCTGCTGGAGCCAGATGCTGATGTCAGGGGGGAAGAACAAAGACCAGCACCAGCACCTCCAGGAGCCGTCTCTGGTGCAGATGAGAGACAGAGGATAGCAATGGCATGTTACGTCCCTGACCATGACTACATTTAAAAAAAATCTAAATAAATTACTTGACCTTTGGCAAAATCCAATGTGTTCAATATTATTAAGCATTGTATGTTTCAATTCATACACCAGAGGTAAATACATTGGTCTTACTTGTCCCGCGTGCCATTATCTCTTATCAGTTTGAAAGCAAAGTAGGTAGTAGTAGTTTTTTAGGAATCGTTGATCAATGATGAATTTGACTTTACAATTAGTTCAAAGGCAACACACAAGTGTACAACTAATTCCCTGTAAAGGTTGTACCAATTTGGAGACAGACTATTTTTCCCCCCCCAACAATGTGAAAGTCTGGAGAGCACGCCTAATCAGGCTCACGCCTGAATAAAAGCTGTGTAAGTGCTTATATGCGCACTGAATGACACAGTGTAAATTACTTTTACATATTTATTTCATATACACTACAGTTTATAACTAATCTTGTCTAAAATTGCCAGGAGGCGCTCCTCCCTGGCAGCCATCTCCCTCTCCCTCCTGTCCTCCATCTCCCTCTCCCTCCTGTCCTCCCTCTCCCTCATCTCCCTAAAAAGCCTCTCCTCCCTCTGTAGCCTCACGGTGCCGCCTCTCCTCGCGCTCTGCAGCCTCTCTTGCCTCTCTCTCTCTCTCCTCTCTCCTATGCTGCTCTCTCTCCATCTCCTGCATCGCCTCCTCACACTGACGCTCATTTTCTTTTAAAGCGTCTAGGATTTCCATCGTGGCGCCTCTTTGGGGTAGACACGGAAGAAGCACCCTTGTCCGGTGTCACCACAGAAGGGTTCTTTCCCTGGTAGGTCTCAAAGTCCAACACAAGGCACTTGGAGTCGTAAGAACAAATACCTTTAATCCTGTTGGATTTGGTTTACCGGGAACGTATTGACAAACTGGACACCGGCCTGTGAAGGAAACCATTTGTTTGTCAATGCAGACCTTTGCTGGCCTGGGTAGAATAAGACAACCTTGGAGCACTCTCTTGAGGAGTGGTCTTACTTTCCAAAGCAGATCCTTTTTCTTCTCATCTTCTGGCACATCTAGATCAAGATCTGATCTTGTAAAAATTATCTTGTGTCATGGAGTCAGTTATAATTGGGACTCTTGGTTAAATACATTTTAATTCTTGGAAATCCAAGGCATGCCATGTACACTGAGATTCCTAAAAAGGTCTTGATCTCTTCTGGTGTTGTGTTCAAGCTGCAGCCTGAATCCTGTACCATGCGCTGGCTGGTGAAGACAGACAGATCCTGAATTAGTTGATCATCAATGTAATGTTGGAAGTACTGCAGTGGGCTCCAGTCTCTACTGCTTAGGACAACATCATCTGGTGTCATTCTGCATTCTTCCAACACAGGCATGAACGTTAGGAGAAAGACAAAACACACTAAATAATTAAGCACAATTACCAAGTTATAAACATTTTAAAGGGATAATTCACTTTAGAACACTTTTCCACTTGTTTCATACATCCATCCTTCTAATAAATGTGTTTTTTCCTCTATTGTTTCATTAGGTTAAAAAATAAATTCTTATTTTTCCTAAAACACATCTCTGTAGGCTATCCTTCCATTTTTGGCCTGATTAAAAACCTTAAAATCCTACGTGTTGGTTTTGGCCCACAGAGGACAACGGCACTTTTCATCTTGCTCTGCCTCTTGGTCCACCTCATCTGGGTCCTCCTCATTTGAGCTTTCACCCTATCCTGTCTCATGCTCTCTCACTGGACCCTCATCCTCTGATAGACCTATGTCTGAATCTCCCTCAATGATTCTATTAAGAATCCTCTTTGCCAGGGGCGTAGGAATGAGTTTAACATTGGGGGGGACACATATTGGAAACCTGACAGATCCGTTAATGGTTTGAACAGAAATATGTCATAAATTAAGTAGCTGAACTTCATCTGATCTCTAA
>NW_023339751.1:22141389-22143144 GCF_004916995.1 Morone saxatilis | reverse complement strand
ATTGGAGGGGACACGTCCCCCCCGATTCCTACGCCCTTGCTCTTTGCCTCCGTCACAGAGCTGTCTATTAAAAAAATGTGGAACAAACATAAGTACAAAGTCCTGACGTCCACTACAAAGTACATTTATAGTATATTTATAAATCAGCTGTTTTTGAAAATAAAATAAATAAGCTTAACTCTGAAAACTCACTCAAATATTCCTAAGATGTTTACTTACTTGAAATAAGTGAAATATAACATTAAAACATGTTTAAATTATGAATATCATGCTTACCTTTCTTTTTTCCATAAAATGTGCTTTTTGGGATGGCAGCCATTTTGTAAAGACAAGGCAACTTGGCAAGACCACACCCCCCACATGTGGTATCATATTACAGCCCTAGTTGTCCTCTTTAAGGAACGACAGTATAGTATTAGAGTTGTTAGCAAAACACAATGTCGACTAGAGTGGACAAAAATGAATTTCTGGGTCTCAGGAGGATTGTCCTGAAGTGCTAACCGGTCATTCCCTACCATAAAACACCCTTAAGCCCTCTTGAATTGATTCAAAACACCGTACTCACTTGTTACAGAGATGGGGCAGTCGCTAGCCTCTGTTTGTCGGAGCGGAACTTTCCGTGCTGCAGGTTACCGTCAGTCTAGACCCAGGCGTTGATCTGACCCTGTGACTGTGACCAAATGCTTATCAGTCACCCCCTTACCATAAAAACACAACCACCATAAACACATTCTTCCCCCACATAACCAATTTTCTTCCTTCTCTCTCACACACACACCAAATCCTTTTTTTATCAATTTATTATATATCAGTATAAATAAATAAAATGTATAAATTACCTTGACTTATATTGGGTGGCCACCTGGACTGGAAGAAGACTGGAAAGTGTATCAGGCTGGGTGTATCCGACTCATATTCAACATATTCTTATTATGAAAGTATAAGGATTAACTAGCTGGAATCTAAGCTAGCTGATAGTTGGTTGCTGTTAACAACTTGACACGGTTGCTTTTACATTTTCCAGTTTTAGAGTGACATTTCTTTTTCAGCGAAAACTAATATATTTAGTCATTTAACTTAGCTAAAGTTAGTATTAGTGGCTAAACGGCTGTTAGCATCATTGCAAACGTTAGCATTGTAGGAATAGCAACATTACGTAGTGGCTGTAACACATTACACTGCATTATGCAACAACACTGCATTTATTTTGTAATAATTGCTGCATTTTGTAATAAGCAGCAATAATGCAGATAGTAATGCAATTCCATGTTTTGTAATAAACTGTTACATATTGTGGTGGTTATTACAAAATGCTGGAGTTCCACGTTTATATGATGAAAACAGGACTCCCCAAAAAGACCATCCAAAAGCTTCAGCTTATTCAAAATGCAGTTCCTTCAACTCCTTCATCACTCTTTGTCTGACACAAGACAAGGGTTTTCATAAATTTCATCACATTATAGTCATATAATTCAGTTTACAGCTCAAGAAAAAAATTGTTTAAACATCTATCCCAGCTAGTTAACGGCTCTCTTTTCCCTCACATTAATAAAATCATGAACAGTTTGGAAAACCAAATGGTTGCATGTTATTTCCTGTGCTTTTCTTCTTCAAATGGTACACTTGTCACAAAGAGAAAAAGTGGTACAACACGTAAAATTCAATGTCTTTCCAAGACAATATATGTTCCATAAAACCACAGAGCTGACAGACTGAGACGGGAGCGTACCTATGTTCCCCAGGTCCTATGTTCCC